>NC_092234.1:3859564-4004564 GCF_036320965.1 Panulirus ornatus
ACAGTAATATCATCAGCCATAAAAAGACAGGCCTTAGTGACTGTGGGTGTTAAGCCTATCACCATCATCAATTCCATTTAATAAGCCAGCTCCTTCTTAAGTCACCACAGCAGTGTGTCATTGTGTATGTCTATAAAGCAGCATGGGAGTTCAACAGTTATGGAAAGACTTTTGCTGTGGCCACCCCCTTGAGGGAGTTCCGGAAGAGACTGGGCATCAGAGATGTAGATAGATTACTATTTCTGTTTTACTGGAAGAGTCTTACACTCATGTTAACCCGTCTCTCAACCTCAAACATAATACTGTGTCTTAACCTTAAGTACACATGAACATATAAACCCTAATCTATGCTAAGTTCACATTTACTGACCAGTCCCTACAGAGGATAATGAACAGCTGGGTTGCCTTGAGCTACCAACCATGTCTCTACTGTACTTGTGGAAAAAGTTAACCACAATAATACTCAAATTATCAATCCATTTGAATTCTGAATCTGAACTACTATCTTTAAACAACAAAAGTTTATAAACAAAAATAAATTTCCATGCTAAGTATAAGCAACTGTCTACCAGATGACTGTATGTAAAATGTTAACCCTGCTTGCTACCATGCACTAGTTCCCAATAATTACAAAAACACACACAGTGATGCTATTTCCTGTGGGGCAGGATAGTGCTAGGAATGGATGAAGGCAAGCAAGTATGAATATGTCTGTATGTAAATGTGTATATGCTGATATGTATATGTGTGTGTATGGGTGTTTATGCATATATAAGTGATATGAATGGATGGGCCATTCTTCATCTGTTTTCTGGTGCAACCTCACTGATGCGGGAAACAGTGATTAAGTATAATAGAATGAATTGGAAAGATGTGGTGTACCGGGGTTGACATGATATATATATATTATCCCTGGGGATAGAGTTGATAGAGATGCTCTGTGGAAGGTATTAAGAGTATATGGTGTGGGAGGTAAGTTGCTAGAAGCACTGAAAAGCTTTTATCGAGGATGTAAGGAATGTGCATGAGTAGGAGGAGAGGAAAGTGACTGGTTCCCAGTGAGTGTCAGTTTGCGGCAGGGGTGCGTGATGTCTCCATGGTTGTTTAATTTGTTTATGGATGGGGTTGTTAGGGAGTTCTCCCTAACAAGAGTTTTGGTGAGAGGGGCAAGTATACAGTCTGTTGGGGATGAGAGGGCTTGGGAAGTGAGTCAGTTGTTGTTTGCTGATGATACAGCATTGGTGGCTGATTCAGGTGAGAAACTGCAGAAGTTGGTGACTGAGTTTGGTAAAGTGTGTGAAAGAAGAAAGCTGAGAGTAAATGTGAATAAGAGCAAGATTATTAGGTTCAATAGGGTTGATGGACAAGTAAATTGGGAGGTAAGTTTGAATGGAGAAAAACTGGAGGAAGTGAAGTGTTTCAGATACTGGTAGTGGATATGGCAGTGGATGGAACCATGGGAGTGGAAGTGAGTCACAGGGTGGAGGAGGGGGCGAAAGTTATGGGAGCGGTGAAGAATGTGATCTCGGAAAGCAAAAATGGGTGTGTTTGAAGGAATAGTGGTTCCAACAATGTTATATGGTTGTGAGGCATGGGTGATAGATAGGGTTGTGCGAAGGAGGGTGGATATGTTGGAAATGAGATGTTTGAGGACAATATGTGGTTTGATTATGTAATGAAAGGGTATGAGAGATGTGTGGTTGAGAAAGCAGAAGAGGGTGTATTGAAATGGTTTTGTCACATGGAGAGAATGAGTGAGGAAAGATTGACAAAGAGGATATATGTGTCAGAGGTGGAGGGAACGAGAAGTGCAAGACCATATTGGAGGTGGAAGGATGGAGTGAAAAAGATTCGAGCGATCGGGGCCTGAACATACAGGAGGGTGAAAGGCGTGCATGAAATAGAGTGAACTGGAACGATGGGGTACACCGGGGTCGACGTGCTGTCAAGGGATTGAACCAGGGTATGTGAAGCGTCTGGGGTAAACCATAGAAAGTTTTGTGGGGCCTGGATATGGAAAGGGAGCTGTGGTTTTGGTGCATTATACATGACAGCAAGAGTCAGAGTGTGGACGAATGTGGCCTTTGTTGTCTTTTCCTAGCACTACCTCATGCGCATGCGTGGGGAGGGGGGGTGTCATTTCATTTGTGGCGGGGTGGCGGCAGGAATGGATGAAGGCAGCATATATGAATATGTGCATGTGTATATGTGTATATGTTGAAATGTATAGGTATGTATATGTACGTGTGTGGACGTGTATGCATATACTTGTGTATGTGGGTGGGTTGGGCCATTCTTTCGTTGGTTTCCTTGCGCTACCTCACCAACGCAGGAGACAGCGACAAAGCAAAATAAATAAATAAATAAATAAATAAATATATATATATATATATTTTTTTTTTTTTGCTTTGTCGCTGTCTCCCGCACTTGCGAGGTAGCACAAGGAAACAGACGAAAGAAATGGCCCAACCCACCCCCATACACATGTATATACATACAAGTCCACACACGCAAATATACATACCTACACAGCTTTCCATGGTCTACCCCAGACGCTTCACATGCCCTGATTCAATCCACTGACAGCACGTCAACCCCGGTATACCACATCGATCCAATTCACTCTATTCCTTGTCCTCCTTTCACCCTCCTGCATGTTCAGGCCCCGATCACACAAAATCTTTTTCACTCCATCTTTCAACCTCCAATTTGGTCTCCCACTTCTCCTCGTTCCCTCCACCTCCGACACATATATCCTCTTGGTCAATCTTTCCTCACTCATTCTCTCCATGTGCCCAAACCATTTCAAAACACCCTCTTCTGCTCTCTCAACCACGCTTTTTTTATTTCCACACATCTCTCTTACCCTTAAGTTACTTACTCGATCAAACCACCTCACACCACACATTGTCCTCAAACGTCTCATTTCCAGCACATCCACCCTCCTGCGCACAACTCTATCCATAGCCCACGCCTCGCAACCATACAAAATTGTTGGAACTACTATTTCTTCAAACATACCCATTTTTGCTTTCCGAGATAATGTTCTCGACTTCCACACATTCTTCAAGGCTCCCAGGATTTTCGCCCCCTCCTCCACCCTATGATCCACTTCCGCTTCCATGGTTCCATCCGCTGCTAGATCCACTCCCAGACATCTAAAACACTTTACTTCCTCCAGTTTTTCTCCATTCAAACTTACCTCCCAATTGACTTGACCCTCAACCCTACTGTACCTAATAACCTTGCTCTTATTCACATTTACTCTTAACTTTCTTCTTTCACACACTTTACCAAACTCAGTCACCAGCTTCTGCAGTTTCTCACATGAATCAGCCACCGGCGCTGTATCATCAGCGAACAACAACTGACTCACTTCCCAAGCTCTCTCATCCACAACAGACTTCATACTTGCCCCTCTTTCCAAAACTCTTGCATTCACCTCCCTAACAAAACCATGGAAAGTTGTGTGGGGCCTGGATGTGGAAAGGGAGCTGTGGTTTTGGGCATTATTGCATGACAGCTAGAGACTGAGTGTGAACGAATGGGGCCTTTGTTGTCTTTTCCTAGTGCTACCTCGCACACATGAGGGGGGGAGGGGGATGGTATTCCATGTGTGGCGAGGTGGCGATGGGAATGAATAAAGGCAGACAGTGTGAATTGTGTGCATGGGTATATATGTATGTGTCTGTGTGTGTATATATATGTGTACATTGAGATGTATAGGTATGTATATTTGCGTGTGTGGACGTGTATGTATATACATTGTGTATGGGGGTGGGTCGGGCCATTTCTTACGTCTGTTTCCTTGCCCTACCTCGCAAACGCGGGAGACCAGAGAAAAAAAAAAAAAAAAAAAAAAAAGCATCTCAAAGCTGTCAACCTCTACCATGATGTTTACAGATGGCAGAGATTTCTAATGTTAGGTAAACCTGCAATCACTAACCTGTTCCTAAATGTTTCATGTTTCTGTGTGGTGAAGGGCAGTCGATTAGCCATATATTATTCTGGTTTTCCAAAGCTGGTGAAGCTATTCATAGCATTTCTGGAAAAAATTAAAAGCCTCATTAGACAATTAAGATTCCACAGTATAGCCCTACTCTGTATGACATATTTTATAACATTCTGACCTTATGACATTTTTGAGTTATGGTTCAATTTTGTAATATGTCCCATGACCCCCTCATAATTATGAAAGATTTTTTTTTCTAATTTATGTTTAAAAATTTCACTTTAATATGTAATTTCAAGGTATTAAAAGGCATTTCTTTACTCATCATTCCAAGAAAACAAGGAAAAACTTACCCTTATCTGCTCACATCCATTCTGTAACTGTCATGTGTAATGCACTGAAACCACAGCACCCTATCCACAACCAG
The DNA here is from genome assembly GCF_036320965.1 of Panulirus ornatus. NCBI lineage: Eukaryota > Metazoa > Arthropoda > Malacostraca > Decapoda > Palinuridae > Panulirus > Panulirus ornatus. Next base: position 3,863,944 of record NC_092234.1, read on the forward strand.
GCCCCACAGACCTCTGCATGGTTTACTCCAGACGTTTCACATGCCCTGGTTCAGTCCTTTGACAGCATATTGACCTCTGTATACTAGAGCATTCCAATTTACTCTATCCCGACTACACCTTTCACCTCCTGCATGCTCAGGCCCTCGTTGCTAATACTGTATCTTTTTCACTCCAACCTTCCATCTCCAACAGAGTCTCTCAGTTCTTGTTTCCTCCACTTCTGACACAGACATCCCCTTTGTCAACCTTTCCTCACTCAATCTCTCCATATGTTCAAATAATTTCAACACACCCTCTTCTGGTCTTTCAACCACACTCTTCTTATTACCAAAGCTCTCTTACCCTTTCATTACTTACTTGATCAAACTACCTTACTACATACTGTCCTCAAACATTTAATTTCCAACACATCCATCTTCCTCCACACAACCCTATCTATAGCTCATGCCTCATAACCATAAAATACTGTTGAAACTACTATTCCTTCAAATATAACCATTTTTGCTCCCTGAGATATTGTTCTCTCTTTCTACACATTCTCCATTGTTTCCAGAGCCTTTGCCTCCTTTCCCACCCTATGAATTGCTTCCACTTCCATGGTTCCATTTGCTGGCAAGTCCACTCCCAATTTTTCTCGAGTATCATGTACAGTATGAACTCAATATGGGCACAAAGTCAAATTTTTTCATTTGACTTTATTGCTTTTCATGACATAAAAAAACCTTCAACAGTATGTTGAAGTTCTTATAAAAATTGAGGTTTATATATACAGTGAATAGTAAAATAAAGGGTTAATGGCTCCTTGACATGGGAACCACCAAAAATATTGGTTTAATAAACATTTCTTTAATTAAGATGTCTTCATACCAATGAAGGCAATATACAGTATTGTGATCCTACTGTATGAATTGTATACAAATGCAATTTAATTTTCTAAAAAAAAAAAAACCTCTTTGGCAGCATAATGAACCTCTAGCACTACTCCTTAAAATTGTAAATTTACCAATAAAATATGGAAAAGGTAATAGTTCTATTTTTAGTACTTTTCTATAATAGGACACAATTCAGCTTCCATATCTGGCATTAATGTATCTGGAAAACATCATCTGACAGCAGAAGGGGTGGGGGAAAATGAAAGTACAGTGTTTATGGGTGACCCTGCAGGATGGCAAAAATCTTCTCAGGTGGAAGAGATATTTTGCTAACACTTAATGAGCAGAAAAAATTAAGGCATCATATTTGAAGGAAAAATTTGCAGCCCAGTGTTGCCAACTCACAAACTCTTATCAAATGCATTTTATGTTATTACTTACAATACATAACATACCCCTGCAAAGTATATCTTGCAATTACATCATACATAAATTACCAAATGATGCTGAAAACAAAATAAAAAAAGGAGATAAATGAATCACTAAATGGGAAGCAATTTATCATGAGTCACTGCTTCTATGAAGTTTCAGCATGCCAATGTGTGGAGACAGCACCTAATAAGACTCTAATGCCATTTTCTGGTTAGTGGAGGGTTGGTGAATCATGCAAGATGTAAAAATGTTTCTGATGGCTGTGGACTATAGCTGTATTTAGTAATGAGCACTGTGCATCATAAAATAGTTGTAATTTACAGCATAAGGGTTAGTACATGAATAAAATTTTTAAAAACTATTCATTTGTTTAAAGTCAGGGTAAAAGGGCATAATGCAAAGGATGTGCGCTATGTTTTAAATAATGAGATGGGAGCCAGATAATGTTACAAGGTGTTACTTACTATGATTGTGGTTAAAGATGGTCATCCATTCAATCATGTTCCTTTTTGTGAAATAAAGAGCACTTTCCAAGAAAGTGTAACCAGGATCTAACTTCAGTAAACTATGAAGGTGAAAATTTTTTTATTAATATATAAATTTTTGATTAATATATAAGTATATAAGATCATGCTGGGGTTATATGAAATCCTGATATATCACAAAACTTCCTCTACATTTCCTACAACCCTCTTTATATACTGGGACCTTGCTTTGTGCTTCTGTTGCAAATGCTCCTTTCTGTGTTTACAAAAGAATTACGCTTAGTAATGACTAACTACAGAACTCACAACTTATGCTGCAGTTTCACACCACAATACCTTACTGCTGATGTGTTTTCTAACCTCATACACTCCTTGGGATTATAGATGTGTCTTCAACATCAAAATTCCCTTCACTGTAATGACTGCTGATGGAATATATCTATGGTTGTCTGATGACACTGACGAAAGTGGTAATCAAACCACCCCAAAGTGAATCGACCATCAGCTTTTCTGAAGTAATCTAAACCTCTACCAATCTTGATGATCCAACCACTGTCAAACCTGAGAGCAAAGACAAAGAATGATGTCTACAAGTGATGGTCTCATTTTTACAACATCAATGCTTGTATTCAAAGTATCTTAACACCTGTTTGTCGTATCAATTTTCATCAAAATTCATATACCAATAAAGCATGGATATTTTTAACCATCAAAATTCCTATTCCTACCAAGATTTTCTTCCAGCTGATTACCTTGTTTCATCAAATGTACATTCAAAAAATATGTATTCACCTGACATGTCCTGGAACTTCAATGCAGAATAAGAAAAATTGGAATAGCAGTAAAAGATGCAAAATCATATATATGTATATATGTATATGACTGTGTATGTACATACATGTATCCGCTGAAATGTATAGGTATGTATATGTGCGTGTGTGGACATGTATGTTTATACATGTGTATGTGGGTGGGTTGGGCCATTCTTTCGTCTGTTTCCTTGCCCTAACTTGCTAATGCAGGAGACAGCGACAAAGTATAATAAATATATACATGTATATCTTTTCTTTCATACTTGATCACCGCTTCCAGTGCCAGTGAGGTAGGACCAGGAGCAGACAGAGGATGGCTGTATCCACTCACATCTGTTCTCAAGCTGTCATGTGTAATGCAATGAAACTACAGCTATCCATTCTTAACCAGGCCCCACAGACCTTTCCAGGGTTTTACCTCAGATGCTTCACATGCTTTGCTCTATCCCGTGCACGTACTTCACCCTCCTGCATGTTTAGGCCCCAATCGCTCAAAATCTTTTTCACACCAAGCTTTAATCTCCAACTGGGTTTCCATTTTTCATTGTCCCTCCACTTCTGATTCATATATCCCCTTTATCAACCTTTCCTAACTCATTCTCTCTGTATGTCCAAACCATTTTAGCACATCCTCTTCCGTTCTCTCAAACCACTCTCTTTTTATAATCACACTTCAATTGGGAGGTGAGTTTGAATGGAGAAAAACTGGAGGAAGTGAAGTGTTTTAGATATCTGGGAGTGGATCTGGCAGCGGATGGAACCATGGAAGCGGAAGTGGATCATAGGGTGGGGGAGGGGGCGAAAATTCTGGGAGCCTTGAAGAATGTGTGGAAGTCGAGAACATTATCTCGGAAAGCAAAAATGGGCATGTTTGAAGGAATAGTGGTTCCAACAATGTTGTATGGTTGCGAGGCGTGGGCTATGGATAGAGTTGTGCACAGGAGGATGGATGTGCTGGAAATGAGATGTTTGAGGACAGTGTGTGGTGTGAGGTGGTTTGATCGAGTAAGTAACGTAAGGGTAAGAGAGATGTGTGGAAATAAAAAGAGCGTGGTTGAGAGAGCAGAAGAGGGTGTTTTGAAATGGTTTGGGCACATGGAGAGAATGAGTGAGGAGAGATTGACCAAGAGGATATATGTGTCGGAGGTGGAGGGAACGAGGGGAAGAGGGAGACCAAATTGGAGGTGGAAGGATGGAGTGAAAAAGATTTTGTGTGATCGGGGCCTGAACATGCAGGAGGGTGAGAGGAGGGCAAGGAATAGAGTGAACTGGAGCGATGTGGTATACCGGGGTTGACGTGCTGTCAGTGGATTGAATCAAGGCATGTGAAGCGTCTGGGGTAAACCATGGAAAGCTGTGTAGGTATGTATAATTGCGTGTGTGGACGTATGTATATACATGTGTATGGGGGTGGGTTGGGCCATTTCTTTCGTCTGTTTCCTTGCGCTACCTCGCAAACGCGGGAGACAGCGGCAAAAAAAAAAAAAACTTCTCTCTTACCATTGCATTACTTATTCAATCAAACCACCTCACAACAAATGTTGTCCTCATACATTTCATTTTGAATACATCCCCCCTCCTCTGAACAGTCTTATCTATAGCCCATGCCTTGCATCCACATTAATAATGTTGGGACTGTTACATCATCAAAAATACCCATTTTTGCCCTCCCAGATAATGATCTCTCTTTCCACACATTTTTTGGAGCTCCTAGAACCTTCGCTCCCTCATCCACCCTATGACACTTCTGCTTCCATGGTTCCATTCACTGCTATGTCCACTTGCAGGTATCTAAAACACTTCACTTCCTTCAAATTTTCTCCAATCAAACTCACACCTCCAACTAACCTGTCCCTCTGCACTGCTAAGCCTAATAAACTTGTTCAAATTTATGGTCCACACACCAATCCAGTACTTCAACTCCTGAACTGTAGGGCACTTACTAAGCTCTAATTGCCTTAGCAATGTCTATAATTGAGATCTTAGCTTTAGCTTCGCAAACCAGGTTGATTCACTGAGACTAACATCTCAGTTCACATCTCAACCCCCACACACAAAATGCCTCCACTGCATATGAAATATAATTTCCCTGGCATTCCCCTACACACATGATATCCAATTAAATTTCATATCAATATCATATTCTTTATCATTTTAGTTATACTCCAAAGTCACCCTGCATTCCCAACTATGACTACCTGGCAATTCCTCACGCTTTGTCTCTACTTAAGTAATTCATGCAATAGAAAGTAAAGCCTTACCTAATTTCCCTGTCATGGATTGTGTCAATATATTCCACAGTCAGTTTGATGTTGTGCTTCCTTAATGATTCTCGAATCTCTTCCAGTCGCTCATTCTGTGTTCTGTTAATTATATATAATAATCAGTGGAATGTAATTAATCTAGGTTTTGAGCTCCAGCAAAATGCTGTTTTATGTTTCATCTACCAGATGGCTAAAACAAAACCCTCCCTACATGACTGACAGACTGATATAAACATTAGCTGTCATATCATGAAGACATTGATAACTTCTGCAAGCAGCTTTGATATAATGTCTACAAAAGTTAATCATTAGTAAATAATACCTACTTGTATGCTGTCTCCCTTCTTGAATACTAATAGTCTGAGAAATTTCAACAGTTGTGGTAATATCAAAGCAGTCTTGAGAAGGTAATAGTTTGCATGTGAGAGGAATGAAATCTAACTTATACTGATAGAAAACTACATGAATTAGTCACTAAAAAATGAAAGAGAGAGAGTTGGCACTAAATGCCCATCCGAAGACAAAAACAAGTTTTTTTATTTAAAATTTTCTTAAAACTTTCAGTTATAAATGCATCCTGCTTATTGGTACACAATACAATTTCAGCATCTACAAACATCTAATATATCTTTACCCTTAGACAAATAACTCACTGCATCTGTTCATGCCCATGCTTTCACCTTGCAACTTCAGACATGTGACCAGATTTCATCTTAATCAATCTATCATCAGCAGTAGGTCCATACTACCTTAACAGGTTTTCAACCATGAGCTCTTCTAATAATTTTTTCACACAAATCTTTTGGACATCATTTTTTATCTATTCTTATAATTCCAACTATTATGTAGTTCACCATCTCTACTACTCCTCTATCTTTTACCTATGTACAATTAAAAACTAGTTTCATATCCAAAAATTTGAGATGGGAGAAACACTATCTTATAAGCTTCTTGCAAAGTGAATACAAATAATACCATTCTTGTTGATCATCACACCAAAGATACCTCAACTCTCTACTGATTTCTTAACCTTTTCCTTCCAAAATGATATCACTCAGAACTTCACACCCCTTTTAAAAACTATGACTTTGCTTTTACTTGCATTTTCTTTGAACATCCTTCGCTATCCCAATTCATCAAAGCAGGCTACCACAAAACTCAAATCATCTTGACATTTAGGAAAAAAGTGGTAGTTTTGATTCTCCCATCCATAAAATCTGAATACCATTATAACAACTACAAGCATCATAAGTTTTCTATACACACACTATAGTCAAAACTTCCCATGGACCTTTGCACTTAGATTTAACTTGCAACCCAAGTTGATCTACAAATGCATGATGCTTTCTTTCTCCATAATTTTTTCACTATCTTTGATGCTAAAAGCAGCAGTCAATGCCTCCATTAAATCAATATCTAATGAAACTAGGGGTGTTTTTAAGGTTTCATGCACTTTTACACAGTTTCCTGCATTACAATTAACAAAATGTGGTATCAACATCTGAAAATCCTGAGTGGATCTAGTATGGGTCACCTTGGTTTACATGTGTGAATATATTGCAACTTTAAATATTTCACCATGACAAAACACCACTAGAAAAAGCACTGTGGATCACATCCTACACCAAACATGAACACAGTCATGAGACATTTATGTTACCTGTGTTCTGCGGGGTCTCGTGTAGTTTTCAGTGTGATAGATTGTAGACACTCAGCTTTGTGGGCCAACAGTTCACAAAACTGGAGGAAGTTATAAATCTGAAACATCAAAAATAACTGGCAAATCTACTATGTTTAAAGCATTACAGAGACTGTCTTTGTTCCCACTTGACAACACTATAGTACTAGATGTTTTTTCTTACTTATTACATAACCTCCAGAACCCATTTATGGGGTTCCAGCAGCTTCAAGGATGCAGTACATCTAGTAGCAGGGAAATAATAGACATCTCTAGAGTGAGAAGTTCCTCAACAAGGCTGTCCTTTTCATGCATGGACACTGATGCAACCTTGCCGAAAGTGATTTTTCAACTGTGGCATAACCTCACATGCAGCTGGAGTCCAGTAACACTAATAGCACACATAAATGGATAACATGCTTTATCAATGGTGCTTCTTTTCTCTGACCAACCATACTCGCCTATACAATATAGCTATTTCTGTTTGAACTAACTCAGGGGTATGCATGTGTGCTCAAAAAGCTCAGCAGCACCATTAGGGGAAAAGCATGGGCTACACACACACGACCACTTCCAGTAAATTTTCACAAATGCTTATCATGTAGGCATAATTTGATTCTCTTCATCACCGTCATTATACAATGAGTGAGTGTGTGTGTGTGTGAAAGGCGGTTTGGTCGAGTAAATAGCAAAACAGTAAAAGAGAGGCATGGTACTAAAAAATAAGAGGTTGACAGAACTGAAGAGGGTGTACTGAAATGGTCAGGACGTATGGAGAATGAGTAAGGAAAGGTAGACAAAGAAGATATGTGCATCGCAGGTGGAGGGAACACAGAGAACATGGAGACCAAATTGGAGATGGAAGGATGGAGTTAAAAAGATTTTGAGTGATCATGGGCTGGACATGGAGGAGGGTGAAAGGCATGCATGGGATAGGATGAATTGGAACAATGTAGTATACTGGGGTTGACATGCTGCCAATGGACTGAACTAGGGCAAGTGAGAAGTCCCAGGTAACCCATAGAGAGGTCTGTGGGGATGAGATACATATTTTATTTGAACAAAATATTTTGTGCTTCATCTTTTGTTTAACTTCATTGATTAATAACATACCTGAAATGCAATGTATGTTTCCTTACATTACATTCATATTTTTGTATGAATATTAGGTTGAGGAATCTCCCCCAGGAATGTCGTGATGGTTCATCCTGCTGAACTCTACAGAAAAACGTGATTCACCATTCGTTAATTCTGCTAAGCTGTGCTATCCAGGAATGGATTCCCAAAGTTAAGTAAGGACCAAGAGTATCTATCTGACACTTAGGGGGCTGCCACACAGCAAAAGAGGCTTACAGCATAGAGTCCATATCAGCGTGTTCTTAAACTATATAAGATATTGTTAACATAAATTGATTAAACCAGGTTTTAAAGCAGATAAACTACTGAGCCAAACTATGGTGAGGTAAAGATGCAAATACAATTAGGAAAGACAGCATAAAGGATCTTTAAGTATATCAGCATGCAATAACATTCATATACATGTTTATAGGTGTTACCAGACTCCACCTCCCTGAGGTGTATCATCATTAGCTGATGAAACAGTGCACAGTCTCACTGGAGAACTCTCTTCAAAGGAGTCCATCTTGTCCCTGTTACCAAGTGCAGCAAAGCCATGGACTGCTGGAGCCCCTGGAAATGGGGGTCCTCAGTAGCACCAGGACCCCTTCTGGAAAGGGTCCTGGGGTAATTATGCATAAACACATTTGTAAATGAAAAAAGTTTTGTACAAAAAATGATTAAACATTATTTCAAAACATACACAGTACACTCATGAGCCAAGCACCAAGGTGATGAGAAACTGCACACATAACTGAAACCACTTACCTGATGATTGGAGCGTATGTAGGCATCCTCTACAGTGACAGATGACAGAGTTTTGTCAATCAATGGTCCAAAAATAGTCTCATAACTGTAACCAGTTGCCCCAGCCTCTACCTGAATCTGATCAAGACCAAGCAAGAAAGCAAGATATACTACACTGGTTATATGTACAGCAAAAGACAACGCTGATATGCGTTACTGTACTACCTAGCCCATTTGACTTGATTACAGCAAAAGTCCAGCTGATGCTATGGGGAGGACCAAAGTACTCATACATGTGTCTTATTGCAACTGCCCAACCATTTACCTTTCTGGTAATAACACTATCAGTGATGCTGCTGAAAATCTGAATATGTTGCAATAGCTCTACAGTTTACCTAATAAACTTATGAACTAGATGACATGATAGATAAAGAGACAAGCAAGAATGAAGAGCAAAGGTTGAGAGCAGCATCATGAGATAATGGAAATAAATGGTACCTTATTACTAGAAATGAAATAATGTTTTATTTCTTTCACAATTTTTGTCATTATCATATTATCTTTAATGTCTTTAAATAGTCTGAAGTTCATAAAAATACATTTTCTATATCTTTCAATTATTCTTAAATTTGATGAGATAACTTGGATTAACAGTAACTGTGTCCTGCACCATGTAATATTTTCTAAGATAATAACATATCATTTTGTGCATTAATTTGTCTATATGCACACATTTCAAAACTGAGTAAAAAATATCAATGATATTTGAAACATACTCTGAAAAAAATAAAAAGGAGGGTTAACACCAATGTAACTGTATAAATGGTTTGGAAGATATTTTGCATTCGATGATTAACCACATCTAGGTGCTAACCTGTTTGTGAGTCTGTCCCATTGTACGCTGCTTGTTTGCTGCTTCCTTCATGGCTTCAGCTCGAGACAAATACTCTTCCGTCTTTTTACGAAAGTGGGCACGTTTACTTTCATCTTTTACCTCTAAAAGCAAAAATAACCTATGTATTGTAACAAGTCAATGAATGGCCAAAGACAGAATACAATATGCAAAACAACTACAAAATTTAGTACTGTATTTCACATCCCTCAACTAATCATACAATTTGCTTCCAATTTTTTTTTCATACCACAAACGTTTTAACTAAATGTCCTATCATTCAAATGAATACCTATATCATCTAAAGTTCTATTTTCATTCTTGTTCACTGTTTCCCATAACAGAAAGGTAATGCCAAAATTTGAAAGAGAATGGCCCCAGTCACTCACATTCATTTTCCAGCACTCATGTATAATAATAAGTAATCAAAATTCCTTATAACACCAGTCCCCACAAACCTTTTCATGGTTTCCCTAAATGTTTCATATGATATGGTTCAACAAATTGACTGCATGTTGCCCCTTGTATACCTCATTGCATTAATCTGCTCTATCCCATGCATGCTACACACACTCCTGCATGTTCAGGTCCCAAACACTCAAGGCCTCTTTCACCCCATCCTTCCACATCCTCAGCAGTTTCCTTCTTTTTCTGTGTTCCTTCCACTTCCGACATGTACATCCTCTTACGTCCTCTCTTCATTCATCCTCTACGTGCATCTAAACTGTTTCAACACATTGTTTACCCGGGGATCATGCTTCATAACAGTACAACACCATCAGAACTACTATACCATCAATCATTCCCAACTTTGCTCTTACATACAGTGACCTCTCTTTCCACAAATGCCTCAATGCATCTTGGACTGCAGCCCCCTTACCCACCCTAAGGCTCACTTCAGCTTCCAGTGATCCATTTGCTGCCATGTCTACTTCCGGGTATCTAACACACCCAACTTCCTCCAAGTTCTCTCCATTCAAACTCACACCCAAGCTACCCTGTCTCTCTCCACTGCTAAATCTAACAGCCTTGCTTTTATTCACATTTACTCTCAAGTTTCCCCTTTCACGCACTTTCCCAAACTCAGACATCAAGTTTTGCAATTTCTCACTTAAATCTGCCACCACTGCACTGTCATTAGCAAAGAGCAACTAACTCACCTTTTTAACATTTCTAAATAAGGCATTCTACACTTGCAAGAATCTATACATTATCCATAAAGTCTGAATTCAACAAATTGGCAGATCTCTCTCAGATAACTTGGAAATAAATATCTTATATTGACATACCTTTGGCTGCCTGTAACAGCAGTCTTATCCCCTGTTCATAACAAGCAAGTGCTTCAGAAAATTTTTTCTCATTGTCAAGCTGCACAGCCCTGGTCAGCACCTGTACAGCTGCCACTTCAGGCCCACTGCCAGCCATTCCATGAACTAGAGATAAAACATAAACTGAAATTAATACTATGAACATATATTATTATTATTACTATTATTATCATTTTGCTTTGTCGCTGTCTCCCACGCCTGCGAGGTAGCGCAAGGAAACTGACGAAAGAAATGGCCCAACCCACCCCCACACACATGCACACACACACACGTCCACACATGCAAACATACACACCCACACATCCCAACGTACACACATATATACACACACAGACACACACATATACACACATGCACACAATTCACACTGTCTGCCCCTACTCACCCCCATTGCCACCCCACCACACACGGAACAACATCCCCCTCCCCCCTCATGTGCGCGAGGTAGCGCCAGGAAAAGACAACAAAGGCCCCATTCGCTCACACTCAGTCTCCAGCTGTCATGCAATAATGCCCGAAACCACAGCTCCCTTTCCACATCCAGGCCCCACACAACTTTCCATGGTTTACCCCAGACGCTTCACATACTCTGATTCAATCCATTGCCAGCACATCGACCCCGGTATACCACATCGATCCAATTCACTCTATTCCTTGCCCTCCTTTCACCCTCCTGCATGTTCAGGCCCCGATCACTCAAAATCTTTTTCACTCCATCTTTCCACCTCCAATTTGGTCTCCCTCTTCTCCTCGTTCCCTCCACCTCTGACACATATATCCTCTTGGTCAATCTTCCCTCACTCATTCTCTCCTTGTGCCCAAAGCATTTCAAAACACCCTCTTCTGCTCTCTCAACCACGCTCTTTTTATTTCCACACATCTCTCTTACCCTTACATTACTTACTCGATCAAACCACCTCACACCACATATTGTCCTCAAACATCTCATTTCCAGCACACCCACCCTCCTGCGCACAACTCTATCCATAGCCTACGCCTAGCAACCATACAACATTCTTGGAACCACTATTCCTTCAAACATACCCATTTTTGCTTTTGGAGATAATGTTCTCGACTTCCACACATTCTTCAAGGCTCCCAGGATTTTTGCCCCCTCCCCCACCCTATGATCCACTTCCGCTTCCATGGTTCCATCCGCTGCCAGATCCACTCCCAGATATCTTAAACACTTTACTTCCTCCAGTTTTTCTCCATTCAAACTTACCTCCCAATTGACTTGACCCTCAACCCTACTGTACCTAATAACCTTGCTCTTATTCACATTTACTCTTAACTTTCTTCTTTCACACACTTTACCAAACTCAGTCACCAGCTTCTGCAGTTTCTCACATGAATCAGCCACCAGCGCTGTATCATCAGCAAACAACAACTGACTCACTTCCCAAGCTCTCTCATCCCCAACAGACTGCATACTTGCCCCTCTTTCCAAAACTCTTGCATTCACCTCCCTAACAACCCCATCCATAAACAAATTAAACAACCATGCAGACATCACACACCCCTGCTGCAAACCTACATTCACTGAGAACCAATCACTTTCCTCTCTTCCTACACGTACACATGCCTTACATCCTCGATAAAAACTTTTCACTGCTTATAACAACTTGCTTCCCACACCATATGCCTTCTCCAGACCCATAAATGCTACATACAAATCCATTTGCTTTTCTAAGTATTTCTCTCAAACATTCTTCAAAGCAAACACCTGATCCACACATCCTCTACCACTTCTGAAACCACACTGCTCTTCCCCAATCTGATGCTCTGTACATGCCTTCACCCTCTCAATCAATACCCTCCCATATAATTTACCAGGAATACTCAACAAACTTATACCTCTGTAATTTGAGCACTCACTCTTATCCCCTTTGCCTTTGTACAATGGCACTATGCAAGCATTCTGCCAATCCTCAGGTACCTCTCCAGGAGTCATACATACATTAAATAACCTTACCAACCAGTCAACAATACAGTCACCCCCTTTTTTAATAAATTCCACTGCAATACCATCCAAACCTGCTGCCTTGCCGGCTTTCATCTTCCGCAAAGCTTTTACCTCCCCATTAGCCTCCTTCACTGAAGTTCCCATTTGCTCCCTTGTCTTACGCACTTTATTTATCTCTTTCCAGAACATCTTTTTATTCTCCCTAAAATTTAATGATACTCTCTCACCCCAACTCTCATTTGCCCTCTTTTTCACCTCTTGCACCTTTCTCTTGACCTCCTGTCTCTTTCTTTTATACATCTCCCACTCATTTGCATTTTTCCCAGCAAATATTGTCCAAATGCCTCTCTCTTCTCTTTTACTAATAATCTTACTTCTTCATCCCACCACTCACTACCCTTTCTAATCAACCCACCTCCCACGCTTCTCATGCCACAAGCATCTTTTGCGCAAGCCATCACTGCTTCCCTAAATACATCCCATTCCTCCCCCACTCCCCTTACCTCCTTTGTTCTCACCTTTTTCCATTCTGTACTCAGTCTCTCCTAGTACTTCCTCACACAAGTCTCCTTCCCAAGCTCACTTACTCTCACCACCCTCTTCACCCCAACATTCTCTCTTCTTTTCTGAAAACCCATACAAATCTTCACCTTTGCCTCCATAAGATAATGATCAGACATGAGAAGAAAGATCATGAGAGGCATGTGTTTTGGGAGCAGCTGAATGAGTGTGTTAGTGGTTTTGATGCACAAGACCGGGTTATAGTGATGGGTGATTTGAATGCAAAGGTGAGTAATGTGGCAGTTGAGGGAATAATTGGTATACATGGGATGTTCAGTGTTGTAAATGGAAATGGTGAAGAGCTTGTAGATTTATGTGCTGAAAAAGGACTGGTGATTGGGAATACCTGGTTTAAAAAGAGAGATATACATAAGTATACGTATGTAAGTAGGAGAGATAGCCAGAGAGCATTATTGGATTACATGTTAATTGACAGGCGCGTGAAAGAGAGACTTTTGGATGTTAATGTGCTGAGAGGTGCAACTGGAGGGAGAGAAAGAATACTTCCTACGTGTTCCCTGCGTGTCGTAGAAGGCGACTAAAAGGGGAGGGAGTGGGGGGCTGGAAATCCTCCCCTCTAATCATTTTTTTTTTTTTCATTTTCCAAAAGAAGGAACAGAGAAGGGGGCCAGGTGAGGATATTCTCTCAAAGGCCCAGTCCTCTGTTCTTAACGCTACCTCGCTAATGCGGGAAATGGCGAGTAGTTTGAAAATATATATATATATATATATATATATATATATATATATATTTTTTTTGCTTTGTCGCTGTCTCCCGCGTTTGCGAGGTAGCGCAAGGAAACAGACGAAAGAAATGGCCCAACCCACCCCCATACACATGTATATACATACGTCCACACACGCAAATATACATACCTACACAGCTTTCCATGGTTTACCCCAGACGCTTCACATGCCTTGATTCAATCCACTGACAGCACGTCAACCCCGGTATACCACATCGCTCCAATTCACTCTATTCCTTGCCCACCTTTCACCCTCCTGCATGTTCAGGCCCCGATCACACAAAATCTTTTTCACTCCATCTTTCTTTCTTTCTTCTTTCTTTTAAACTATTTGCCATTTCCCGCATTAGCAAGGTAGTGTTAAGAACAGAGGACTGGGCCTTTTTTGGAATATCCCTGAGGACAGGGGTAAAAAATACTTCCCACATATTCCCTGCGCGTCGTAGATGGCGACTAAAAGAAGAGGGAGTGGGGGGCTGCAAATCCTCCCCACCTATTTTTAATTTTCCAAAAGAGGAAACAGAGAAGGGGGCCGGGGGCCAAGTGAGAATAATCCCTCTACGGCTCAGTCCTCTGTTATTAATACTACTTTGCTTACATAGGAAATGGCAAATATGTATGAAAAAAAGATATAGCGAATGTAAAAATAAATATTCTATATATAGAATTAAGTATGGGTTTACATACTCTTATTTATTTTTCTTATTATACTTTGTCGCTGTCTCCCGCGTTTGCGAGGTAGCGCAAGGAAACAGACGAAAGAAATGGCCCAACCCCCCCCCCATACACATGTATATACATACGTCCACACACGCAAATATACATACCTACACAGCTTTCCATGGTTTACCCCAGACGCTTCACATGCCTTGATTCAATCCACTGACAGCACGTCAACCCCGGTATACCACATCGCTCCAATTCACTCTATTCCTTGCCCTCCTTTCACCCTCCTGCATGTTCAGGCCCTGATCACACAAAATCTTTTTCACTCCATCTTTCCACCTCCAATTTGGTCTCCCTCTTCTCCTCGTTCCCTCCACCTCCGACACATATATCCTCTTGGTCAATCTTTCCTCACTCATTCTCTCCATGTGCCCAAACCACTTCAAAACACCCTCTTCTGCTCTCTCAACCAAGCTCTTTTTATTTCCACACATCTCTCTTACCCTTACGTTACTCACTCGATCAAACCACCTCACACCACACATTGTCCTCAAACATCTCATTTCCAGCACATCCATCCTCCTGCGCACAACTCTATCCATAGCCCACGCCTCGCAACCATACAACATTGTTGGAACCACTATTCCTTCAAACATACCCATTTTTGCTTTCCGAGATAATGTTCTCGACTTCCACACATTCTTCAAGGCCCCCAGAATTTTCGCCCCCTCCCCCACCCTATGATCCACTTCCGCTTCCATGGTTCCATCCGCTGCCAGATCCACTCCCAGATAGCTAAAACACTTCACTTCCTCCAGTTTTTCTCCATTCAAACTCACCTCCCAATTGACTTGACCCTCAACCCTACTGTACCTAATAACCTTGCTCTTATTCACATTTACTCTTAACTTTCTTCTTCCACACACTTTACCAAACTCAGTCACCAGCTTCTGCAGTTTCTCACATGAATCAGCCACCAGCGCTGTATCATCAGCGAACAACAACTGACTCACTTCCCAAGCTCTCTCATCCCCAACAGACTTCATACTTGCCCCTCTTTCCAAAACTCTTGCATTTACCTCCCTAACAACCCCATCCATAAACAAATTAAACAACCATGGAGACATCACACACCCCTGCCGCAAACCTACATTCACTGAGAACCAATCACTTTCCTCTCTTCCTACACGTACACATGCCTTACATCCTTGATAAAAACTTTTCACTGCTTCTAACAACTTTCCTCCCACACCATATATTCTTAATACCTTCCACAGAGCATCTCTATCAACTCTATCATATGCCTTCTCCAGATCGATAAATGCTACATACAAATCCATTTGCTTTTCTAAGTATTTCTCACATACATTCTTCAAAGCAAACACCTGATCCACACATCCTCTACCACTTCTGAAACCACACTGCTCTTCCCCAATCTGATGCTCTGTACATGCCTTCACCCTCTCAATCAATACCCTCCCATATAATTTACCAGGAATACTCAACAAACTTATACCTCTGTAATTTGAGCACTCACTCTTATCCCCTTTGCCTTTGTACAATGGCACTATGCACACATTCCGCCAATCCTCAGGCACCTCACCATGAGTCATACATACATTAAATAACCTTACCAACCAGTCAACAATACAATCACCCCCTTTTTTAAAAAAATTCCACTGCAATACCATCCAAACCTGCTGCCTTGCCGGCTTTCATCTTCCGCAAAGCTTTCACTACCTCTTCTCTGTTTACCAAATCATTTTCCCCAACCCTCTCACTTTGCACACCACCTCGACCAAAACACCCTATATCTGCCACTCTATCATCAAACACATTCAACAAACCTTCAAAATACTCACTCCATCTCCTTCTCACATCACCACTACTTGTTATCACCTCCCCATTTGCGCCCTTCACTGAAGTTCCCATTTGCTCCCTTGTCTTACGCACTTTATTTACCTCCTTCCAGAACATCTTTTTATTCTCCCTAAAATTTAATGATACTCTCTCACCCCAACTCTCATTTGCCCTTTTTTTCACCTCTTGCACCTTTCTCTTGACCTCCTGTCTCTTTCTTTTATACATCTCCCACTCAATTGCATTTTTTCCCTGCAAAAATCGTCCAAATGCCTCTCTCTTCTCTTTCACTAATACTCTTACTTCTTCATCCCACCACTCACTACCCTTTCTAATTAACCCACCTCCCACTCTTCTCATGCCACAAGCATCTTTTGCGCAATCCATCACTGATTCCCTAAATACATCCCATTCCTCCCCCACTCCCCTTACTTCCATTGTTCTCACCTTTTTCCATTCTGTACTCAGTCTCTCCTAGTACTTCCTCACACAAGTCTCCTTCCCAAGCTCACTTACTCTCACCACCCTCTTCACCCCAACATTCTCTCTTCTTTTCTGAAAACCCATACAAATCTTCACCTTTGCCTCCATAAGATAATGATCAGACATGAGAAGAAAGATCATGAGAGGCATGTGTTTTGGGAGCAGCTGAATGAGTGTGTTAGTGGTTTTGATGCACAAGACCGGGTTATAGTGATGGGTGATTTGAATGCAAAGGTGAGTAATGTGGCAGTTGAGGGAATAATTGGTATACATGGGATGTTCAGTGTTGTAAATGGAAATGGTGAAGAGCTTGTAGATTTATGTGCTGAAAAAGGACTGGTGATTGGGAATACCTGGTTTAAAAAGAGAGATATACATAAGTATACGTATGTAAGTAGGAGAGATAGCCAGAGAGCATTATTGGATTACATGTTAATTGACAGGCGCGTGAAAGAGAGACTTTTGGATGTTAATGTGCTGAGAGGTGCAACTGGAGGGAGAGAAAGAATACTTCCTACGTGTTCCCTGCGTGTCGTAGAAGGCGACTAAAAGGGGAGGGAGTGGGGGGCTGGAAATCCTCCCCTCTAATCATTTTTTTTTTTTCATTTTCCAAAAGAAGGAACAGAGAAGGGGGCCAGGTGAGGATATTCTCTCAAAGGCCCAGTCCTCTGTTCTTAACGCTACCTCGCTAATGCGGGAAATGGCGAGTAGTTTGAAAATATATATATATATATATATATATATATATATAATATATATATATATATATATATATATATATATATATATTTTTTGCTTTGTCGCTGTCTCCCGCGTTTGCGAGGTAGCGCAAGGAAACAGACGAAAGAAATGGCCCAACCCACCCCCATACACATGTATATACATACGTCCACACACGCAAATATACATACCTACACAGCTTTCCATGGTTTACCCCAGACGCTTCACATGCCTTGATTCAATCCACTGACAGCACGTCAACCCCGGTATACCACATCGCTCCAATTCACTCTATTCCTTGCCCACCTTTCACCCTCCTGCATGTTCAGGCCCCGATCACACAAAATCTTTTTCACTCCATCTTTCTTTCTTTCTTCTTTCTTTTAAACTATTTGCCATTTCCCGCATTAGCAAGGTAGTGTTAAGAACAGAGGACTGGGCCTTTTTTGGAATATCCCTGAGGACAGGGGTAAAAAATACTTCCCACATATTCCCTGCGCGTCGTAGATGGCGACTAAAAGAAGAGGGAGTGGGGGGCTGCAAATCCTCCCCACCTATTTTTAATTTTCCAAAAGAGGAAACAGAGAAGGGGGCCGGGGGCCAAGTGAGAATAATCCCTCTACGGCTCAGTCCTCTGTTATTAATACTACTTTGCTTACATAGGAAATGGCAAATATGTATGAAAAAAAGATATAGCGAATGTAAAAATAAATATTCTATATATAGAATTAAGTATGGGTTTACATACTCTTATTTATTTTTCTTATTATACTTTGTCGCTGTCTCCCGCGTTTGCGAGGTAGCGCAAGGAAACAGACGAAAGAAATGGCCCAACCCCCCCCCCATACACATGTATATACATACGTCCACACACGCAAATATACATACCTACACAGCTTTCCATGGTTTACCCCAGACGCTTCACATGCCTTGATTCAATCCACTGACAGCACGTCAACCCCGGTATACCACATCGCTCCAATTCACTCTATTCCTTGCCCTCCTTTCACCCTCCTGCATGTTCAGGCCCTGATCACACAAAATCTTTTTCACTCCATCTTTCCACCTCCAATTTGGTCTCCCTCTTCTCCTCGTTCCCTCCACCTCCGACACATATATCCTCTTGGTCAATCTTTCCTCACTCATTCTCTCCATGTGCCCAAACCACTTCAAAACACCCTCTTCTGCTCTCTCAACCAAGCTCTTTTTATTTCCACACATCTCTCTTACCCTTACGTTACTCACTCGATCAAACCACCTCACACCACACATTGTCCTCAAACATCTCATTTCCAGCACATCCATCCTCCTGCGCACAACTCTATCCATAGCCCACGCCTCGCAACCATACAACATTGTTGGAACCACTATTCCTTCAAACATACCCATTTTTGCTTTCCGAGATAATGTTCTCGACTTCCACACATTCTTCAAGGCCCCCAGAATTTTCGCCCCCTCCCCCACCCTATGATCCACTTCCGCTTCCATGGTTCCATCCGCTGCCAGATCCACTCCCAGATAGCTAAAACACTTCACTTCCTCCAGTTTTTCTCCATTCAAACTCACCTCCCAATTGACTTGACCCTCAACCCTACTGTACCTAATAACCTTGCTCTTATTCACATTTACTCTTAACTTTCTTCTTCCACACACTTTACCAAACTCAGTCACCAGCTTCTGCAGTTTCTCACATGAATCAGCCACCAGCGCTGTATCATCAGCGAACAACAACTGACTCACTTCCCAAGCTCTCTCATCCCCAACAGACTTCATACTTGCCCCTCTTTCCAAAACTCTTGCATTTACCTCCCTAACAACCCCATCCATAAACAAATTAAACAACCATGGAGACATCACACACCCCTGCCGCAAACCTACATTCACTGAGAACCAATCACTTTCCTCTCTTCCTACACGTACACATGCCTTACATCCTTGATAAAAACTTTTCACTGCTTCTAACAACTTTCCTCCCACACCATATATTCTTAATACCTTCCACAGAGCATCTCTATCAACTCTATCATATGCCTTCTCCAGATCGATAAATGCTACATACAAATCCATTTGCTTTTCTAAGTATTTCTCACATACATTCTTCAAAGCAAACACCTGATCCACACATCCTCTACCACTTCTGAAACCACACTGCTCTTCCCCAATCTGATGCTCTGTACATGCCTTCACCCTCTCAATCAATACCCTCCCATATAATTTACCAGGAATACTCAACAAACTTATACCTCTGTAATTTGAGCACTCACTCTTATCCCCTTTGCCTTTGTACAATGGCACTATGCACACATTCCGCCAATCCTCAGGCACCTCACCATGAGTCATACATACATTAAATAACCTTACCAACCAGTCAACAATACAATCACCCCCTTTTTTAAAAAAATTCCACTGCAATACCATCCAAACCTGCTGCCTTGCCGGCTTTCATCTTCCGCAAAGCTTTCACTACCTCTTCTCTGTTTACCAAATCATTTTCCCCAACCCTCTCACTTTGCACACCACCTCGACCAAAACACCCTATATCTGCCACTCTATCATCAAACACATTCAACAAACCTTCAAAATACTCACTCCATCTCCTTCTCACATCACCACTACTTGTTATCACCTCCCCATTTGCGCCCTTCACTGAAGTTCCCATTTGCTCCCTTGTCTTACGCACTTTATTTACCTCCTTCCAGAACATCTTTTTATTCTCCCTAAAATTTAATGATACTCTCTCACCCCAACTCTCATTTGCCCTTTTTTTCACCTCTTGCACCTTTCTCTTGACCTCCTGTCTCTTTCTTTTATACATCTCCCACTCAATTGCATTTTTTCCCTGCAAAAATCGTCCAAATGCCTCTCTCTTCTCTTTCACTAATACTCTTACTTCTTCATCCCACCACTCACTACCCTTTCTAATTAACCCACCTCCCACTCTTCTCATGCCACAAGCATCTTTTGCGCAATCCATCACTGATTCCCTAAATACATCCCATTCCTCCCCCACTCCCCTTACTTCCATTGTTCTCACCTTTTTCCATTCTGTACTCAGTCTGTACTCTTGTTTTAAGAATTCTGGAAAACTAAACTATGCTAAAACCAATGTTTGGATTAGTATGTTCAAAGACTATCAACTCTGTTAGGGCTACGTTATTGTGGTTCACGTCAACATCAGCTTCTCTTACTCAACGTACCTTAGTTGCATTAGAAAAAGCTCTTTAGATATTAAGAGTATTACTACAAAGTACAGAAATTTACCAACTGCAAAGCATCTTATCATTATACACTAACCTTATCTTGAACACAGCTCACATACAGGAACCATGTATGGGTGGAACCTCTACTATGGACACTAGAAAGATTCAGTGGTCTCCTACAACTTGCTGGAGATTTTTACTGTGTTTACATGCAGTTCCTTGGATACTTATAGTATGGTATTCCTTCTGTCAGAATGAAACCACATTAATTCATATGAATTTTGCAATTAGGGTATTTTGAAAACATATTGTGCTTAAGATATATGAATAACTATTTTACATAGTCTGTGCCTGAACACACATTTCTTTCTATACAGTCACATAGCTTGCATGCTTCCTCTGCTATGATAGGATTGCTCTGAGAAGAAATTATTGAAGATAAAATGATTTTCAAGACAAAAGATAATTACACTTATAGTAAGCACTTAAAAATCGCATTTATTATCTTCTGTACGTTAACTATATCTAAAGGATTCATTGCATTAACAATAAAATGAGTTGGTGAATGAAAAACTTGAAATATATCATAATGAAATAAATAATAGAGCACATGTATCTTCACTATATTTACACTGACTTTTTTCATGTTGTACACTCCAGTTATAGACAAAAGTCCACATCAAGGCCAGGCCTTAATTGAAATATAGAGAGAATCAAGAAACAGAAAAAGACAAGGGAAATAATTTACAAATTCTAGAGAAAGTGAAAGACCTGTCTTTGGAAATGTGCCAGATCATAGTTATTGGGAATGACATGTTAACACTTAGTATAAACTTATTCATTTCTAGCAAACGAGTTAGATATTTCTATGTTTGTTTTTACTGCAGTGCTTTCCCCTGCATCTAAACCCTAACCTCCACACTAAAATTTCTACAACACAGATAAATAAAAAGCAAAAAGTCCATCTTTTACGGATACACCAAGAACACGGTGTGATAAAATGTTCACTGTGTGCTCCTCATGAAGTTTAGATACTAATTTCAAGTAATAAATCTGTTTTACTCTTCCAAAAATGATGAGTCAGAGGCATCAAAGAGAATTCATCCATGCTAATGACAAACAAAGATACAGAAACTGCACATAACTTGTGCACCTGTGACCAAGCATCATTCAGGTTATCATAGTAAAAGAAATTCTACACAATTTCTCTTGTTTGAGTTACTATATGCTTCAAGGTGTGGAACTGTGCACTGCTACCAATAAATATCTATTTTTTTTTTTATTATACTTTGTTGCTGTCTCCCGCGTTAGCGAGGTAGTGCAAGGAAACAGACAAAAGAATGGCCAAACCCACCCACATACCCATGTATATACATACACATCCACACATGCACATATGCATACCTATACATTTCAACGTATACATATATATACATACACAGACATATACATATATACACATGTACATAATTCATACTTACTGCCTTTATTCATTCTCGTCGCCACCCCGCCACACATGATATGACAACTCCCTCCCACCCCACGTCCATGCGAGGTAGTGCTAAAAAACACAACAAAGGCCACATTTGTTCACACTCAGTCTATCGCTGTCACATGTAATGCACCGAAACCACAGCTCCCTTTCCACATCCAGGCCCCACAAAACTTTCCTTGGTTTACCTATCAGAATACAGTATGCAAAGTATTTCTTAATAAACAACCTGCAACTCTAAACTTCTTTTACTGGTAAGAAATCATCTTTAATTTCCTTTTTACATTATACTTTCCCAAAGATGTTCAGTGTGTCTTCGACATGCAACTTAACAAACCAATACTTCAGCTCTGAATATGTAATTTCAGTAGTTATGTAATATCATCTATTCAAGGTAATTTTTGCAATTCAACCTAAATCTTTTATAGATCTAATGCTATTTGCAAAAATAGAATTTTAAAGATAATGTTTGCTTTCATTTGTTGTGCAGGTCGTCTACTATGTTCAGCATTTCCTCCAAATGCATGCAACCAATATAGCAGAGATGTCAAAAACACTATCATTTCAATCATACTACTGAATATTAAAGTAAATAAGATCTATCAATTCATAATATGGTAAGTGTTTCAGTTACTTTGTCTTCTACTACTTACTGTCGGGAAACTATATTCTAAAACATTTTTCCCATACCAAAATTTCTTCTAAATGAATCTAGTAATAAGGGTTTCATCAAAATCTACATATTACTCCTCCAGTGTATCTACAACAGAGATGAGTAAAGAGACTCTTATAAGTTCTATTCATTTTTCAAGTGTCTCATCTACTTAATGTGACCCTCATTACTGTTACCTCATTATAGATCGCACAAAAGATATGATCCAGATCATGTTATGTCCCTCCTGTTATTTAAATATTACTGTATCATTACCCCACAGGCCAGTCGTCACACAAAACAATGTAGAGAGAGTAATTCAGGCAATATTCGCCCTAACCTGATCTCAGGCTGAGGGTGAGGATAAAGTTGTGGGTGCCTCTGAAGGTTATGTTACAATGGACACTTGCCTGGATTATTCTCTTTACACACTAATCTATGGGATGATTGTTCTAAATGGTGAATATCCACTGGAACGCCGACAACATATCGGCGCCTTATCAAAGTGCAGGACTATACTAAGCCAGGATCACAAGTTTTCATCCACACTCAATAACCCAACACAATCCTTTCCATTACCTTCACTGCTGCCTCTGTACTTGTAAAAAAAAAAAAAATAACACAAATGATCTACTAACTAGGTGACAAGTGGTTGGATAACGTCTAAATGAAGTAATGTGTCACGAGTCCATTTCATCCGCCGTTATACATGTCCAGTGTTTACATTCCCTTGCCCCATATTTCCTGACTACATAATGGTGAAACTTTCTATATTTTCATATAAAATGGTTTAAGTCTTCCCTCTCTTCGCAATAAGAATATTATTTGGTAAATAGAATAAGTAAACTTTTCTAAAACATTGAAAATATATCAAGTATCTGATTATATGTTTTACTTATATGACAAAGAGATCTTCAGTAAGTATGAAATAATAACTATTTCCTCTTGTTACCGCATTTAGAAAACATCAAATTATTAAAAGAAATGTGTATTATGATAAAGTTTGCGGTATCTCATTCATTCATACATTATTTTGATTACGGTTTAATTGTTTTACTTGTAAAGTCCTCATCATTAAGGTGATAAATGGTGTTTGATATTAATGATACCATCAGGTACGTGAGCCTGAGGTACGGGCCGGACCTCCTGGGATGCCAGTTGACGGCCGCTAAAGGATCGATTGCGATGTTAAACGTTATCAGCTAAACTTTATAAGTAGCTGGATGCTACAGGCCAGCAGCCAGTCGTCATGTCATCCAAGGTAATCTGTGGATGGGCGGCGACAACCTGGGTGGAAGGTTTAAGGGCAACTTGGCAAAGGTTATGAGCCGAGGGCGGCGAGACCTGAGGTGGGCTGAGGCCATAATCTAAACGGTATCAGGAATAAATGTTAAACAAACACTTCTCCATCATGAACTGCATAATGTGGCAAAATAGTTATACTTTAACTATATAATTCTCATAATATAAAGTTAATATAATGATACATTACTTGGTAGTAGGCTTTAGTAAGAAAGGAAGGAGAGGCAACGGCTATGTAACCAACTGCAGATCAGGGCTTCATTCTTTGGGACATTATTATTTAGTCAATCCTCGCTTTTCTGGCATTACAGCAGGAACAAATTAAATTTGATTTTTACTTGATATAATGCCTGGATGAACATTTAACCAGCAACTTCTATACTTAAACTTAGATTAGCTAATAAAGAATTTATTAAATCTATGTTGATATTACAGTATTTCTGGTAGAGTTCCAGCTTAAGGGGTACCATAGAAATGATATGGATGAAACACATTAATGGTCTTCTTATACTTCAAATGATTTAGGCTAAAGGAACATTATATTTTCCATGCAAAGTGCAGTAGAAGGGGTGGGAGGATCAGGTGACATGAGGTAAAAGTAGTTTTATTAATGAACTATTTTGTATTGCAAAAGTATTTGATTTCTGAAATGCAAATAAGTTTCTCATTTCTGCAACATAACCAGGCACAGTTCAAGAACCAAGTAGATCTTTTCTTCAGTTACTGGACCCCAGCATATGATCATCTGTTGCAGATTTTATAAGGACTCTTTTGCACATTTAGATGGGAAGTAAGTTCCCACACTTATTGCCAAGTCTTTGGAGAATGATCCCCTAATGGTGGAATCTTTAATTACATTATGATTAGGTCTGAAAAAATGTTGACCTTAAGGTAAGAGGGAGATTAAATAAAAAGACCTGTTGACAGAGATACTACTTGTAATCCTCACTCTGTGCATAGTTACCTGATAAGGAAGGATATATATGAATATATGATTGTAAGTACTACTCAAGATGTCATTAAGTAAGGAAAAGGATTAGGAAAAGGATTACAAGGGAATTTTAGAGAGATCTTGGGCTACCCGAAGAAATCTTGTCAGTCATACAAAAGTTCATTAATTTAGCCTTGGACCAGCACTAGAGGATGTGGTGGACTCCAAAAGTTTGTAAGAAGATCAGAAAGGACTTAAAGGTAGTGCCAAAGAGTATAAGAAGTTGTGAGAAGACATGACATGAGAGTCAAATTCTTCTGTGCCATCAGATATACTGGTTAGAACATTTATGCTGTGAATTTCAGAGAAATGTACGAGGTCACTGTCTTGATAATAGAATATCTGATGTACAGCAATCTAAGGACGTGTCAAAACAGATACGATTCATACCACTACTCTATAAGATCTGAAAAGACCATTAGACTGGCACTGAAACCAACTTGGTGATGATGACATTGCCCTTGGACAGCCAATGAAAGACTTTGTATTGTTGATGACGAAGTCAAAATGAAGAGACATCTTGGAAATCCGCCCATTAAGTATTGCATTTTCCAAATATTTAACCAGCAGGCTTCCATTTGAAAACAATAAATTCTTAACTTGATTCTAAAGTTGGAAGTATAAGAAAAGCTCTTTAACAGAAGCAGAGGGTTAAGCTTGACATCTACTTGCAGGAGAAAATGTTATGGACATTTTTGATGAATGTTACGTTTATTACTACACATTGGCAATATGAATGCAGATGTATTTGTCTTTGAACACCATTTTGAAGTTACAAAGGAGAAAAATGCTTTGGGAAGGAGTAAGTGAATAGGCTGGGATTGAAAGAGACATTTGAATGATCATTTGTATAACCAGTAAGAGGTAATATCACTGAACAGGGAAATTATTATGATTATGGGAATTGAAAAAAAAATTGTGTACAGCAATTATAAGCTAGAGAAGGATACAAAATAGAGACATGGAAATAAAAAACAAAACCTCCGCCTTTGAGAATGAATTGATGATGAAGGAATTAAACATTCTGTGGAGAAAATTCATAAGCACAGAGGAATTACTTAAGAAAGGGGATGCTATGTAGTAAAATTGGTTGGAGGAGGAACTAAGGGTGTTTATGTAAGGTACAGAGTGATTTAATTACTAGCAATGTTAGAATTATTAAATTCATGAATTTCTTAATCTGTTATAATCACTTCAAAGCTTAACTGAATAGTGGGTAGTAGACCAAGTAGTAGCTTCAAGTGGTGTATTTCTGATCAGATCATAATCAGCATTGATTCAGTAAAATAGAATCCAACCAAATATCCAAATGGTTGCTGGTTTATCAACATCACTTGGAAGTTGCTCGTAACACAGGATAAAGCATATGTTACCAGTCATATACAGTGAGACAACATGGCCAAAAACCAGTTACATAGTCACTGCCATAAGAGTAAAAATGTACCCTAAAATTTTGCCTGTTTTTATAGTAAGGTCTGTTATAATTATTTAATGTGGATTTAGGTTCACATTTGGAAGTTAGGTGGGTTAGTTGTGGATAACCAGAAAAGGCTAAAAGAAAAAAGATATTTCTGGTTAACTTAGCAGTTCTTGTGTTCAGTATCATCGTCTCTGTGGAGAGCATTTAGTTGCTTAAGAAGTTCACCTGATTTTGTACTAAATATTAACCTATCTACCAACCAGTCCCATCTTTTAGGGTCTGTAACACATAGTTTCCTTATTTACTGAGCACAAACAAGGCAATGGTGAGTCATACTGTACCTATGATGTACAGGTTATGTCCTTGGACCTTGAATAATTGATTTACTGCATGAACCAGTACATTGTGCTCCATGAGTGCTACTCCCATTCTATAAACGGTAATTTACTGCTGATAAGAGCCTCTGACTTTGATATTTTATTCAGTTACCTAACTTAGACACTGTCTTATTTCTATAGTTCAAATTGAAACATGCAAAGAACATACATTTTTTTGGTTTTGCTGTATTATGTATTTGATTCCAGAATGTCGTGGTGACACTAGAGCTGGGTCACAAAGCGACTGTGCGGCAGCAGCGCGCATCAAATGAGGTGTTCACACATGACTGGGAAGTGTTCGTCCAGGGGATTAATGGAGCTCACATTGATGCTTTTATAGAAAAGATTGTATTCACTCTTCATAAGAGTTTTGCAAAGCCAAAAAGAGGTAAGAACATTTTTGTAAATACGTTGATATATGCTAAACAACCACCACGTCAGTCAAAAGATCAGCATCATTGTGGATATCAGTCTGTAATATAATAGATCCTGAGTACTTGAGATTCAGAGTATGTCATATTATTAAGTTTAATAACCTGTAAATGAAATGTTTATTTTTGTCAAACTGGTGAAGTTGAATAGGCACTATTCCCATAAAGTGTAAGTAATGAAAATATCAACAGCATTACTAGGAATCAATGTATATTTTGATGTTTTATTGTAAACGCGGGAGACAGCGACAAAGTATAAAAAAAAAAAAAAAAAAATTGTAGAGTATATTAGTTTTCTTTTATCATTATCTCTTACACATAAGTGCATATTTACAGAAGGAAAAGTACACTCCCCATGCCTTAGCATGTCACATACATACAAGAATATTACTGCCGTTGTGTCGTTCAATTGATGCTGGGTCTGATCTCAGAGCATGCTGTGGTAAATGATTTACATTGATTTTATGTGTACATTACATTGAAGGGATTTAATATATCACTGATATACCTTATGTTGATTTAAAGTGTCCCTCACCCAAGTGCTTGTGGGTTACCCCTTCACCCATTAAGCCACTGGAGAGGTGATGTGGGATTTCATTGACCACAAAAAATATGGTCTAAGAAAGGTAACATTTGGCCATTTAGTATTGTACCAGTCTAGCCCACTAGGGCATGTAGTAGAGATGGGTTTACATTGATTTTATGCGTAAAATACTTGCTAGAGATTTGAGATGCTGCTGATATGCCTTTTGTCAGTTCAATGTCAGACCCTCTTTGCCTGTCAGGTAACACCCTAACTTTAGCTTGACATGTATTTCCTATATAACTAGTGACGAATCATTACTGAATTTCCATCAGAGACACCCCTTGCTGTACCTTCACCCCTTTTCATCTGCCACTCCTCACCAGGACCTGTTTGCATTAATTCTAGCACTATAACCACAACCATGTGTCAGCTCTGTACATATCTTTAATATGTATTTCTCTCATTTTAAAATAAGGAACAGAAAATTTAAGGACCTTATATTTTTGTCCATATCATGATTCACAAATAGAAAATAGCTCACCATTTAAAGGGTAATGCCATTGGGATGATGTTTTGACTAAGCAGTGATGAGATATATATATATATATATATATATATATATATTTTTTTTGCTTTGTCGCTGTCTCCCGCGTTTGCGAGGTAGCGCAAGGAAACAGACGAAAGAAATGGCCCAACCCACCCCCATACACATGTATATACATACGTCCACACACGCAAATATACATACCTACACAGCTTTCCATGGTTTACCCTAGACGCTTCACATGCCCTGATTCAATCCACTGACAGCACGTCAACCCCGGTATACCACATCGATCCAATTCACTCTATTCCTTGCCCTCCTTTCACCCTCCTGCATGTTCAGGCCCCGACCACACAAAATCCCCTTAACTCCATCTTTCCACCTCCAATTTGGTCTCCCACTTCTCCTCGTTCCCTCCACCTCCGACACATATATCCTCTTGGTCAATCTTTCCTCACTCATTCCCTCCATGTGCCCAAACCATTTCAAAACACCCTCTTCTGCTTTCTCAACCACGCTCTTTTTATTTCCACACATCTCTCTTACCCTTACGTTACTTACTCGATCAAACCACCTCACACCACACATTGTCCCCAAACATCTCATTTCCAGCACATCCATCCTCCTGCGCACAACTCTATCCATAGTCCACGCCTCGCAACCATACAACATTGTTGGAACCACTATTCCTTCAAACATACCCATTTTTGCTTTCCGAGATAATGTTCTCGACTTCCACACATTCTTCAAGGCTCCCAGAATTTTCGCCCCCTCCCCCACCCTATGATCCACTTCTGCTTCCATGGTTCCATCCGCTGCCAGATCCACTCCCAGATATCTAAAACACTTCACTTCCTCCAGTTTTTCTCCATTCAAACTTACCTCCCAATTGACTTGACCCTCAACCCTACTGTACCTAATAACCTTGCTCTTATTCACATTTACTCTTAACTTTCTTCTTTCACACACTTTACCAAACTCAGTCACCAGCTTCTGCAGTTTCTCACATGAATCAGCCACCAGCGCTGTATCATCAGCGAACAACAACTGCCTCACTTCCCAAGCTCTCTCATCCCCAACAGACTTCATACTTGCCCCTCTTTCCAAAACTCTTGCATTCACCTCCCTAACAACCCCATCCATAAACAAATTAAACAACCATGGAGACATCACACACCCCTGCCGCAAACCTACATTCACTGAGAACCAATCACTTTCCTCTCTTCCTACACGTACACATGCCTTACATCCTCGATGTAAGGCGTGATTCCAACAATGTTGTATGGTTGCGAGGCGTGGGCTATGGATAGAGTTGTGCGCAGGAGGATGGATGTGCTGGAAATGAGACGTTTGAGGACAATGTGTGGTGTGAGGTGGTTTGATCGAGTAAGTAACGTAAGGGTAAGAGAGATGTGTGGAAATAAAAAGAGCGTGGTTAAGAGAGCAGAAGAGGGTGTTTTGAAATGGTTTGGGCACATGGAGAGAATGAGTGAGGAAAGGTTGACCAAGAGGATATATGTGTCGGAGGTGGAGGGAACGAGGAGAAGTGGGAGACCAAATTGGAGGTGGAAAGATGGAGTGAAAAAGATTTTGTGTGATCGGGGCCTGAACATGCAGGAGGGTGAAAGGAGGGCAAGGAATAGAGTGAATTGGATCGATGTGGTATACCGGGGTTGACGTGCTGTCAGTGGATTGAATCAGGGCATGTGAAGCGTTTGGGGTAAACCATGGAAAGCTGTGTAGGTATGTATATTTTGCGTGTGTGGACGTATGTATATACATGTGTATGAGGGTGGGTTGGGACATTTCTTCGTCTGTTTCCTTGCACTACCTCGCAAACGCAGGAGACCGCAAAAAAAAAAAAAAAAAAAATATATATATATATTCCTAAGAGTCCGTGGGGAAAATGAAGCATGATAAGTTCCCAAGTGCACTTTTGTGTAATAATCACATCATCAGGGGAGACACAATAGAGAAATATAACAGTCAATTGATATACAACAAGGAGACGAAGGTAGGATGCCATTTGGTAAACATGCGATTGTCCAAGACAGACAATGAGCGTTCATAAACTTATCATTTTACAAATTTTATCAACAATAAAGTTGTCTAATTTTTATAGACCATCATTAGTATTAAGATTATAATTCTTTGTGTATTTAATATAGAAGATTCAATGATATTTCTTGTGGTAATAGAGTTAATAACTGAGATGTCATTACTCCACTCAATACAATGATCATAGTTTTTAACGTGATTAAACAAGGCATTTGATTCCTGTCCCATTCTTATACTATATATATATATATATATATATATATATATATATATATATATATATATATATATTTTTTTTTTTTTTCAATGAATTACGCTAAGCATTTTAGTTCTGATCTAATTATGCAAATCATTATAAACAATGAAATGTATTACTGGTCAACCATTTAATGAGTCACACATGTACGTTTTTACCTAATTGTTCCACCTGGTGCAATGAGTTTACTTTAAGAAAAAAGAGTGGCCTCATTTTCATACATCCACTTTGGCTATCATGTATAATGTCACATACACATTTATGAAAGCTTAAGTTTCCTTGTCAACTGGGTTTTGTCCTATTTTCTCCTTTCTTTTTATCAACAATTTCCTTTCTTCAAATTAACTATGCGTTCATAAGCTGATGAGTCATCACACCATTCCACCACATCCTTCAAATCTGTTTCATCTTCTCTCTCTTGATCCACATCTCTTTTGATTAAAACTACATCTGTAAACTCAAGATTAGAATAGAATTTTGCAGCAAGGCATATGTTACCTCTGAAACCCAATTTTTTTCCTATTTTCCATTCTAAAACTCGGATCTCCTTTCATAGTTCTGTAATTTGACCATTCAATTAATTTACTTGGTATTCTGTAACATCTTTTATCTTGGAAACCCCCACAGTACTTAGATATTTAAGTATGCCTCTAAGAAACTGGAATTCCTGTTCAGATAGTTGAAAAAAAATCTCAGAACAGTTGCTTCATTTACATAAGGGTTGGATTCATCCTTATATTTAGTAGTTCTTTCCCATCCAATGCAGTTCTTGCTACATATGATTCTTTGACAGTCAAGAATAATTTGGTCCAATTTATTAGCTCACCTATTCTCCTCAAAATTTGATGCAATTACTCCATGCTGCATTGTTGGTCCCTTTCCATCTTTTCTGAATATTATCAAGTTTTTACTCTTAAGAACTGGATACTTGTATGCATCAGCCATTAAATAGACCATTTAATACACAGAAATTAGTGCTTAATATGATTTCTGTGTGACTGTGGGCTACACAATGATAGGCTGTTGTCATGTTTTTATTTACTCCTTCACCATTAAGCTTTAGAACTCTTTATCTTCTCTTGCGTTTGCTACCAACCTATGACCTGTCCTTTTCTAAATGCAGATTTTACACTACAAAAACTCGTAAATTCTTTTCACTTTACTGAATTATCTCTTTACCCCCCTTCTTTTGAAGGCTTTGCTTCAGTGAGAGGACTTTTGTCTATATTTTCATAAAAATATGTTATCTGCCATTTTCTCCATTTGTATGCAAACATCAAACTTGACCAGAAGGTTAGGTTTTGTAGAATCTCATCTCATATTAAGTTAGTAAATGTGAATGCTTCCTTCATTGTGTCTTGAATGAATAAGCATGTTCTGATGAAGCATGCTCTGATGAAGATTTGCTAATGTCCTAAATATTTCAGTTTTGAAGGCCCCACCATACAAAGTGTGTGAGAAGGGCTATGGCAGCTTTACACTCCCCATTGAGATATATTTCAAAACTAACAACTCAGATGACACACGCAAGGCTCAGTAAGTACAAATTTTTCTTTAAGCAGATGTAAGTTTGTGCTCCAGAAACATGAAATATGAAATTCAAAAGTGTGAAAATTGCTGAAAAAGTAATTGCTTTCATTAGAGATAATATGGTTTTCCCTTTCCTAAGTGATCCTTTCCTGAATACTCACCTTTACCATGATAATTCAGTCTTATCTATTAGTACCATATTATGTCTCTTGAGAAACATGATGCCTTCACCTGGTATGTGGCAAGGTTCTCATGAAATCTCATCTTATCATGGTCTCTGTACTACACATTTCTTAATCTGACAGCAAGTCTGGGACACTAGTTTAAATAGGACAATGTCCAGTCCAGGGCTGGGTTAGAATTGGGCAACTTTTAAAGAAGGCAGCATTATCTTCCTCATAAAACATTAAAGGTGGTGGTAGATTCATATAGTATCAGATATGAGCAACATGATAGAACTTTGTTTGTATTGCATGACAGGTACCAAGTGATAACAGGCAGTTGATGGTAGTGGCTGGGTAACAATAATTGGTTTTATAAAAGGCTTTTCACATAATGTATGCTGAACATGTTCTGGACAGTGGCAGGGAGTGCTGTTGTCCTTAGTTTGCTATCTAGGCTCAGTGTTAAAAAAAACTAATTTTCAGCCATTTTATCCATTTCCAGTTACATAGTTTCTGCAGTTTTATATCGAACACTTAATTTACACAGAGTTTTGTACATTCATTCATGTTTATATATGCCTCACTTATCCCACACCCATTCATCCCATGTGGATATATAAATTATTCTAGTCCTTCCTATGTTCCTTCTTGTAATCTGCCATCATTCTTTTCTGTAGTGTATCAACTAATTTTTGACTTTAAAATTACCTGTAAAACTTTACCCCAATGGCACTTGCTAATAATGTCTTTTTTTTTTTTTACATAAATATGTCATTTAGCTTCTAACAGTAGTGTTGTAGGTCTAAGCCTGTAACATACTAGAATAAAAAACCTGCCTGAAATTGAGAACTAGCCTGTGAAATTTCTTTGACTAAGCTAAAACGAACTGCTTGGTCATTTCAGAATACTGCTAAGTAGTGGTCTTGTAAAAATATTTTAAAATTCAAATCAAGTGAAAGAGCTGTCTACTGTGATCATTGCAAAATGTCAGATTGGTTACTGGAAAACTCTATTAATGCATAATAAATTTCTAATCATTGCAAAGGGCAAATTATTTACTTTCTTGATATTTGATAGGTTTGAGTATGACCTGTTCCTGCAGCATGTGAATGGCCCACCAATCAAATACTCAAGAAAAGAGAAGCTCACTTTCCTCAAACCTTCAGAGGACTTTAAGCGGAAACTTTTGTTGGGTGGCGGGGTAGGTTGTTTGTGTCATCCAGTTATATGATTTCTTCATGTATGTCGTGTATTTTTGTTTAACCATATACAAATATGATATCTGGCTTGTTGATTTTAAGTTAGCTGATCATGGCCCTAGAACACTTAAGAGATAGCTGCAAAGTAATTTCTGCCCACCTTTACCATCAACACCACAAATTGGATCTTTAACTTATGTAAATACAATGAAAATTTTTTCCCATGTTATTCAAATCAATTTGGTGTATTATCCTGAATTGTAAAGCCATTATAAAGAAAGATGATCCACATGAAAGTTGCCTGAATAATTATATGTGTTAAGTGGATTGTCCAAGTTGTGTATGTTACTGTTGAATTTTTGTTATATTTAAGGGTGTTCAAAAATCTTTTGATGGAAGGTTTTATTTAACTAATTGTGAGGTGTGGAGAAATTTCAAGAATTAGAACCAGGAGTATGACACAAAATGGTTTGAAAGGGGACAACCTGGAGAAAGCGGAGTACTGTAAGTATCTGGGAGTAGACATGGCAACAGACGGAACCATGGGGGCTGAAGTAAGTCGTAGGGTGGGAGAGGGGTTGACCGTTCTTAATGAATTGAGGAGTGTGTGTAAGGAGAGGTTGCTTGTCTTTTAGGACAGAAATAAGTTTGTTTAAGGGTATAGCAGTCCAGGCAGTGTTGTATGGATGTGTCTTGGGCCTTAAATGCAAATAAATGGAAGAGGGTGGAGGTAATGGATCTGAAATGCCTGAGGACAATACGTGTTGGGGCCAGGGTGATGTGAGAGGTGTGAATTTTCTCCATTCTTCATAGTTGGGTGCTGTTAGTTTTGTGATTCACCATTTTAAGAAGCAACAGCAGTTTGCAGTTCACATTTCAGAGATTAGGTTGCTGATGGAGTTGTTTAGAGTGTGGATTTGCTGATGGAGGAAGTTTTTGTCTGAGAATTTTTCTTTGCTCTATAAGATCTGCAATTTGGGAGAAGTTTTTGTAATATTGTCTTCCATGTCCTCATTGTATTTACTTTTTGCTGACTTGGTTGATGACATGGTCTAGGTATGGGAAATTTAGATATCTAAGACAAAGTTTTAAAACTTGGATTTAATGTACTGTGTGAATGCTGGCCTGTCTGCTTTACTATCCTTCTCAAAAGCAAATATAACAAAGATACAGACCATACAAAATAGAGCACTCAGATCAATTACTGGCAGCCTCAAATACTGAAAATCTACACAATGAAACAAGATCCTCCCAATAAAATCCCTCCACAACATGCTCGGGACTTAATTCTTTTCAACAGCATTTGATCCTTCCCACTCAAACCACTCCGTAACTAACCATCAACCTTAACATCATATCAAAAAGCCTACCTTAGCCTCAAACCTAAGCACCTTTCACTCGCAGGCCTCCCTACCTTCAGCAGATGTAATACTGACAAAACACATACACACTAATATAAATCTACAGTGGCCAGCTAAGAAGTTGGCTGAATATTTTTTGTCATTCTTGTGGAGGAGAAATACTATGTATTTCTGTGTGAGGAAGTTTGATATCTGTAGCCACTAGTACTGCATAACAATGTTTTTTTCTTATTAGGTTCAACTGATTTTCAGTTTAATGTATAATGTGATCAGATATGATAGCTGGCACTTAAAGATTTATATAGAAAGTTTCTGTGCTATAGTTTTTAAGTAATTAGTAAAATGGAGTGTAGATGTTGGATCAGAGAGATTTGTGATTTACATATATCTAACAGTCATCCCCATTCCATTCCCAATGATTCGGGTGATATAAATTTTTCAAAGGTGCCTTAATTTGTTTCCTCCATTTGCAGCTGATTGTGTTGGGTCAAGAGGACAGTGGTCAAGGGGACAAGATGGCTGTGTCCAGACCATCAAGTGGAGCCAAGATCAAACCTCATGCTGCACCTCAGCCCCAACAAGACACAGCCAAGAAGCACAAACATCAGGCTGTAAAAGTAAGTTATAGGACTTTTTAGATTTATGTACACTGTCTGTGTTAATCATGTCCTCAGTCATTCTGTTTCATTCATCCTTCACTCTTATACTATAAAAATACATCCTTACATAATTTTTAACATGTTTCTTTTTTAATTTCATGTTATGCTCTGTAGTTTGCTGTACCTCTACATCTTTCAGTAAACTAGTAACTGACCATGTCTTTGATTGGTTTTAAAAACTTTAAGGTTGTGATCAGGTTATATATGTTTTGTACACAAATTTTTAGACATATATTGTCTGAACCTCTGCATAGTCAACAAAAATAGTAAAACTGAATGTAACTTCATACTGATATATTTCTTTCCAGGAACCAAAGGCAAAGCCAGAGTCCAAAGTGTCTGATCAGTTCTCAGCATTGTTTGGTGAGCCCATCAAAAAAATTGCTGACCAGAAGCCAAGTAAAGTAAAACCTCCAAAAGAAAAAGAGAAAGTGCCTGAGAAAGTCACTGAAAAGTACAAAGACAAAACTCCCATATCTAAATCAAGTGAAAAGAAACCAAAAGAGAAACATAAAAGTGAGAAAACCTCCTCCTCTTCCTCTGTGACAAATGTGACCCCAGCAAGTACCTCAGAGGTGAAGGAGGAAAAGCGTGAAAAAGTGAAGGAAAAGAGTCACAAAGAGAAACATAAAAGAGATAAAGATAAGGAAAGAGATAAGCACAAAAAGGATAGAGACAGAGATAGAGAAAGTAAGAAACAGAGGGAGAAGGAGATATCTAAACGAGCATCTTCTCCCTCACTGAAACAGTCTTCATCTCCAGCATCCAAGCGTTCTTTATCTCCTTCATCAAAACGATCAACATCCCCAGCATCTAAACGATCATTGTCCCCTTTTTCTAAACGATCATTATCTCCAGCCAGTAGTATAAAGTCAGATTCTAGTGCAAAAAGGAAAAAATGTGATACAGAAAGTACAAAAATTGTGGTTGAAAAACCTCCTGAAGAGACAAAAGAAAAGAGAAAAGATAAGAAGAGAGACAAGAAAGAAAAACATAGAGAAAAAGAGGAAGCACCCCCAGTGGAAGTTGAGAGAGAAAAGCCCCTCGAAAAGTTGGCTGTTAAGACAGAAAACTCCACAAAAATGGCAGCACCCATTTTAAAGGATGAATGTGTTATAATGCCTGTCAAGAATGAAGAGAGGAGTCCAGCCAAAGAGAGAAATAAGGTGGAGCACAAGGTTAAGAAGGGTACAGTTAAGGAAATCAACAAAGAGGAGCCTGTGGCTGTCACACCTCAGGTCACTGTCAAGGAAAAGAAAGTGAAGGAAAAACCTACACTTGTTGTCCCTCCACCTGCACCACCCAGGTCAAGATCATCATCAAGGAGCCCCTCACCTTCCCTCTCTGTTTCCAGGTCCCCTTCACCTGCATGTTCAAGATCATCCTCTAAATCTTCCAGATCGAGAAGTCCTCCATCACCTGTTTCTATTGGGCGAGAATCCCCATGTAGATCACGCTCCTTGTCAAGATCTCAGTCACCAGTTCACTCTAAATCCCGATCACATTCGAGATCTAGCTCTGGATCCAGGAGATCGGTTTCAAGATCACCATCAGTTTCAAGGTCAAAATCTGGATCACCCTCTCGATCTCCCTCACACTCCAGATCACACTCCAGATCATGTTCAAGGTCGAGATCACGCTCCAGATCAGTATCAGGTAGTAGATCACGGTCCAGTTCACCTGCTAGGTCCAGGTCAATATCCATGTCACCCACCAGGTCAGTCAGCAGTAGTTCTAGTGAAAGTTCACCATCACGTATGTCTGTGGGTGAGAGTCAATCTCAGGTTCATGGCTCAAGGGCTGGTCCTTCAAGGCCATCACTTCCTGCTGGAGCAGATTCCAGGGGCTCAACAAACCCTTTGAGCATTATGATGAAAGAAGTAAGTAGCTCTTCCAGTGAGAGTGAGGAACGAGGGAGCACTGAGGGTAAAGGGCAGGCAAAGGTACCCCTACGGTCACCTTCAGATGCTAGTCGACCTATGCACTTGGCAGCCAATCAGCAGCCATTAACAACTGCTTGGCAAGATACAAAGGAGCTGATAACATACAGTGATGATGAAGTAAATCCTGTGATCAAAGACAACACACGAGGTGGTGGCAAGCGTGAACAGATAGCACGTAGACCTCCCCAGAGAGACAAGAAGAAGCGACGTTCACAGCAGGAGAATAGCATCATTACAACCAATCCTCCTCCTTCTTCACCCAAAGATATCACAAAACCAATGAAAGAAGAGATTAAACAGGAAGATATGAAGGGTATAAAAGAAGAGGTGTCAGCTATGTCACAGTTAACCCCTGAGTACTTGCAAGAGCTGGTTGAGCTGCAGCACAAGATTATGAACTCAGTTGATCGCCAACAGCTACAACAAGTGGTGGACATTATAGCAGAAAACAGTAGCTTTCAGCTCACTCAGGCACATTTCAACTTTGATCTGTGTTCTCTTGATGCTCATGTTGTGAAGCAACTCCAGGGTTGCTTCTCTTAGTGCTTAATCATCTCCACGAATGACGCACATCAGTTTCCGTTGGCGAGAGTCTTGGCATATTTGCTCCAAACATCTGGACGGTTCAAATTCTTAGTGACAGCATCTATGCATGCCTGATCATCTATATTGTTTGTCATTGAACAGTATGCTGGTGAAGGTTTCCTAAGGATTTCTTGCCTGATATATGCGGAACTGGACCATCTATAGTCTGTGATCTTAGCCCTCACCTACTATAATCTATTGTACAGTTATTTATATATTTCTTCTTCAGCGCCCTTTGTTACTTGGCTTATCTTTGTTTTCCTCTTGAGCAGCTGTCTCACAGATGTTAATAATTCTCATTAGAAAAGTTCAGAATATCATGAATATTGATGACTCAGTTGCAGCTCAGGTCTTTAGACCGTAATTCTGTGATTTAAATTCTATGAAAAGAAAAAAGGTTTATTGTTCCTTAAACTTTTCTAATTCTTCATTCTAATTCAGTCTTATAAGTAAACACACATGTTAATTGTTGGTGGTGTCATCCCAGTCCCTATTATTTGCCCATGGATTGAATGTAATTCAATGAACTCATGGTTGTTGATGCTATGTATCAACATTTATGTGCAATCAAATATATATTGACTGCAGTTTAGATCTTCTGTTTGTTCTACTCATTCTTGACAATTACTGTTGAATCTCAGAATTTTTTATTGTTTCTTGCAAGGGCTAACTTAAATCTTCCCATTTTTTGTACATTTGTATGATAATTTATACAGTATATGCCATCAGTTTTGATCAATTTTTTTCATTGCCTTGTTATTGTTGTAAACTTTGGTGTTGAATATCCTGTGTGGTAAAGTGACACACAGCTGCTTGTGTGAACATACGTATGTGTGTATATATGTATGTGCATGTTTGATGTGTGCAGGCATGTTCAATGCACTGAACCAACATTGTGCAATGGTGACTACACACTTCTGAAAAGAATGAATTGTATTTTCTCATGAATTGGTATAATTGTCCTTCCTTATATTATTCATGCAAGCGCTTTGCATGGGATGATGGGCCTCCCTTATATCAGGGATGCATATTTTTAGCTTAAAATAGAATATTATATGATGTCAGCCAAAAGCTCAAGCATGTACCATGATTACATCTAATTAATGAGAGCAGATTATGTGGGAAGCAAAAAAAACCAAACATACTGTATCAGAGTATGCTTGTTTTCATTTTAAACCACAAGAGTATATAAAAAAATCAAGGTATTAAATGCAAAGCAATGAGATGATATTCCAAAAGAACATGTCTCAACACAAAGTAAAGCATCACGAGTGTTTCGCACTAAAATATATGGGCTTTAAGAAACATCCCACTACAAATGTTAAAAAGATCATCAGCCATACACCAAGCGTTTCAATATATACCTCTGGTGTTTACAAACTGGTGAATCACTCTAATGAGCAAACTACACTATATGACTTGTAGTTACCTCAGAGTAACCACTGCCTTTAAGGAGATAAAACAGATACAGGAATGATGGGGCATGGTTGGTGAGACTATGGGAAAGGAGCTCAACACTCTTGAGGCCCCATCTCTATATGACTTTATGATGACATACCTTTTTCTTTTAAAGATGCTGTCTGCATTCATAATTTCATCATTTTTTTTTTAAATTCATCATCTACTCTTATACTATGAAAATACTTCTTTAAATCTTTTGTAATAAGTTTCTTGCTTGTGTTATGGCCCCTGGTTGATCTATCTCAATCCTCAGAACTCTTTGCCGTTCGCTCCATCAACTGATTTAAAAACTTATTGCTATGATCAGGTCCCCACCCCCCTACTCCATTCTTCCATGATTAATTTAAGGCTTCACATTTTCCCTGTCAATTATCTCTAATTCAAGTACCGTTCTTGTTGCCCATTGTGAGTGATGAGCAAACCTGAGAAGCATTTACTTGTTTTGGCTCTACAACATAAATGAACAGTTTGTGAAGGAGACACCTTACAAAAGAACACAATTGTATGGTAAGAAGATCTATATACGATAAGTCAAGAGACTTAGGAGGCGAACAGGTGGTCAATTCCCAAAATTTTCATGGTAATCACCACAATATGTAAGTCCTAACCACGACTCAGGCTCAGAGGAATGTACATATTTTGAATACCTAATGACGGTACTAATATAGCTATCACAATTTTTTACTTTCCATTAATTAATGAGGGTAAAGGAATAATAATCGGAACTTTCATTATATAGACGAAAGTATCAACAATGTCAACATCCCCATAGTGTAAATGTTCTTTGAAAATGGGTATACGTTAGCAAACATATACTGTGGACGTTCTTATCTAATGATCAGTCAGCATACATGAAGTTATAATCGCACTTAAGTAGTTCAGATTTCGTTTACCAAAACTTTACAATATTATACATGTTTTACGGAAGAAATCCGACTCATCAGGAGCAAACA
This sequence comes from Panulirus ornatus, assembly GCF_036320965.1. Classification (NCBI taxonomy): domain Eukaryota; kingdom Metazoa; phylum Arthropoda; class Malacostraca; order Decapoda; family Palinuridae; genus Panulirus; species Panulirus ornatus. Next base: position 3,904,677 of record NC_092234.1, read on the forward strand.
AATCAGTTTCAGCTCCCAACATAGCGTAGACTTGCTCTGAGCGACTGAAGTGCGATTACACCATAAAACTATCACGGAATTGTCATCGTCATATATATATATATATATATATATATATATATATATATATATATATATATATATATATATATATTCCCTGGGGATAGGGGAGAAAGAATACTTCCCACGTATTCCCTGCTTGTCGTAGAAGGCGACTAAAAGGGAAGGGAGCGGGGGGCTGGAAATCCTCCCCTCTCGTTTTTTTTTTTAATTTTCCAAAAGAAGGAACGGATAAGGGGGCCAGGTGAGGATGTTCCCTCAAAGGCCCAGTCCTCTGTTCTTAACGCTACCTAGCTATCGCGGGAAATGGCGAATAGTATGAAAATATATATATATATATATATATATATATATATATATATATATATATATATATATATATATATATATATATATATATATATATATATATATATATCCCTGGGGATAGGGGAGAAAGAATACTTCCCACGTATTCCCTGCGTGTCGTAGAAGGCGACTAAAAGGGGAGGGAGCGGGGGGCTGGAAATCCTCCCCTCTCGTTTTTTTTTTTTTTAATTTTCCAAAAGAAGGAACAGAGAATTGGGCCAGGTGAGGGTATTCCCTCAAGGCCCAGTCCTCTGTTCTTAACGCTACCTCGCTAATGCGGGAAATGGCGAATAGTTTGAAAGAAAAGAAAGAAAATATATATATATATATATATATATATATATATATATATATATATAAGAACAGAGGACTGGGCCTCTGAGGAAACATCCTCATCCAGCCCCCTTCTCTGTTCCTTCCTTTGGAAAAAAAAAAAAAAAGAGAGGGGAGGATTTCCAGCCCCCCGCTCCCTTCCCTTTTAGTCGCCTTCTACGACACGCAGGGAATACGTGGGAAGTATTCTTTCTCCCCTATCCCCAGGGAAATATATATATATATGTATATATATATATATATATATATATATATATATATATATATATATATATATATATATATATATATATATATTATCAAGAAAATTACAATCAATCAGTTGCCAAAAATAAACCATTCTGTTGTTGTTTTACTTAAATCACTGGAGTCTTGAAAGACACGAATAAGACGAATTCTTTCGTAAATCTAGATGACTATCCCAGTTCAGTAATGCTGCCAATGACATGTAATTAATTCATCATTATCAAAGCTTTACGTATTAAGGATTCCCATTAAACAAATATCCACAAATTTCCTGGATAGGTTTCATTTGGTAAAAACGAAATATTTGTAAATGTCTCACCAAGGATGTATACTGATTACTTTGCGCGTATGTAAGTACTTTATTATCCCTTGGTTTTGGTTGTACACTTTATTATAAATTAGCTTCTTGAATTCAGGGAAACTGTGAGAATAATACAAGGTTTGTTACAGATAATAAGTTTCAGCGATCTTAAAATATAAAACAACTGGAAGGTATCATCAAATCTGTAATGTGAAGTTAACGCGTAGTAATATCAGTGTGTTATTTCCGGAGGGAATGACGGTTTCAGAGTACAATACTTTTTTTTTTACGTTATGGTCGAAGACAGTCAACGGTCACAGGCGACGGAAATCGATGTGAGATACGGTCTACAATCGATGGCAGCAGCACTGCCAATCACGCCCGCCACACAACAGCTGGAACTAATTGCTGAATTGCTGATTCATTATGGCTTCTGCCTCTGTCTGCTAGCAGGCTACGCTTTTGAAACTCGATCCTTAATGATGATATATTTCGAAAACTCTAAAATCTTTTTATACATAATCTTTAACAGTAGCAGTTTCTGTATTTTTCGAACCAATCTCTTACTGAAGACTGTGGAATATATATATATATATATATATATATATATATATATATATATATATATATATATATATATATATATATATATATATTTCCCTGGGGATAGGGGAGAAAGAATACTTCCCACGTATTCCCTGCGTGTCGTAGAAGGCGACTAAAAGGGAAGGGAGCGGGAGGCTGGAAATCCTCCCCTCTCGTTTTTTTTTTTTTTTTTCCAAAAGAAGGAACAGAGAAGAGGGCCAGGTGAGGATATTCCCTCAAAGACCCAGTCCTCTGTTCTTAACGCTACCTCGCTATCGCGGGAAATGGCAAATAGTATGAAAGAAAGATATATATATATATATATATATATATATATATATATATATATATATATATATATATATATATATATATATATATATATATATTTTAAACCCCAAAACATTTAAGTAATACGTTTTTGATTAAGTTTTCCTACGTAACTTCTTACATAATACCGGCACACTAATCAAAAGTTTAGACATAGCAAAGCTTCCGTGTTGTTTGGTGTGGAAACAAATATTTGTTTATGCATACTTCTTGGACATCGTATAGGATTTAGTATACTCCTCTACAGCACAAGTCTTACTGCTGGAAAAATCCCTGAATAGTTTTATGTTTGGGGATATTAACAAATTTGTTGTCAGCCATCCAGAAAAAAAAAAGCATTTCAAAATGAACTGTGTGTAAGTGTAACATTTCTACAGTCAATCATTATTACATATCACTTTCATTCTTAACATGTACAACGAACTTTACCATACACTGTAACCCCAAATCCCCATTTTGTTAGAAATTGCTCTATTTGATAATTAGGACATTCCATTTTTTTGCCGATTTCATGAAAATCGACGTATTTTCAACTGCGTCTGATGTATTTTCAGCGTAGCTTGGTGCATGTGTGTCCACCACTGAGGGGCAACAAAAAACAAAAAGGGATTCAACAATAGAAGGAGGGGAGGACGCCGTATCACAACCATCTCAAAAGAATACATTAGTGGCGCCCGACACGACGCTTCCGGTCAGTCTCCGCCCACGCCCTCCTCACCTCACGGGGTCTACCGCCCTAACCCCACGACTACCCATGACCCCTAACCTCGCCAGGTGTGGACAGAAGGTCCACTCTCTCTCTCTCTCTCTCTCTCTCTCTCTCAACGTTTCTGAGATTCATATTTGACTCGCCAGTTCTCGGTGGAGAGAGTAGACATCACCTACCTACCTACCTACAGACCAACTTACGAATAGATAAGACGGAATTTCGCAGTGAGACTCGGTCGTCATCGAGATAAGAGTCATACTTACAACAGTCGTAAACATGAACTTATAATCGTGAGTCACACTACATGAGGTGCAAAAAGTGTAGGGACTGAACTTAATGTCAGCATAGCGGACACACTACACCTGACACCATACATACGAGTTATATAAAATGTTGTGTATTTAAATGTATGAAAAAATGCTTTAGATTTCACACAGGACTCTCATCCCTTTAATATACGATTATTTATACACACACACACACACACACACACACATATATATATATATATATATATATATATATATATATATATATATATATATATATATATATATATATATATATATTTCCCTGGGGATAGGGGAGAAAGAATACTTCCCACGTATTCCCTGCGTGTCGTAGAAGGCGACTAAAAGGGAAGGGAGCGGGGGGGGCTGGAAATCCTCCCCTCTCGTTTTTTTTTTTTTTTTTTCCAAAAGAAGGAACAGAGAAGAGGGCCAGGAGAGGATATTCCCTCAAAGGCCCAGTCCTCTGTTCTTAACGCTACCTCGCTATCGCGGGAAATAGCGAATAGTATGAAAAAAAAAAAAAAAAAATATATATATATATATATATATATATATATATATATATATACATAATATATATATATATATATATATATATATATATATATATATATATATATATATATATATATATGAGGGTAACAACAAAATATGCTTTCTACTTTTTTCTGATATAAGGCTGAAGAGGTGGGCAGCCAGCGGTGGTACCCCTGACCCACAACCCTCCACCCGTACTCTCCTGAGTCACAGTTGTTCCAGCTGATATTCATTGTGCTTTTTATGCCTTGATTTGCATATCGAGCAGCTGTAGTGAGTTGCAGGATGGTGGTGGTGGTGATGGTGGCGGTGATGGTGAGTTCGTGGTATGTTGGGGGCAGTAATGGTGGTGACAGCAGAGGACTGATGGTTAGATCTGTGGTAATCGTCAATAACTGTGGTGGTGGTGGTCGTTAAGGTGGTGATACGTGTGGTAATTGATGAGATGGTGACGTCAATAGTGACTGGATATTGCTGACCTCCGGAACCTGCAGTAAATGAAGGAAACATGTTTCCTACTGATCAGTTTCGCCAGCAGCGACTGCTCTGTTTAAAAATCTCTTTTTAGAAAAAGTATTCTCGTAATTCATTGATCTCTCCCACAATTTTCAAAATAATGCTGCCTCATCTGAACACGACACACCAAACTCTTCCCACTAGATTGTTCAGTTGCGAAGAAACGCCCACTTCAAAGGATCGACCAAGCAATGCATCCAGCGGTGCTTGAGAAGGGAAATGAGCGAGTCACACAGCGCGGGGAGGACGGAGCGCCGTGCAGACATATTAGCACGTACAGCTAGCTCCCTGGCTGAACCAGTGATGCTAACACAGATCAAACCTGAACCTTTCAGGACGGTCTCCGGAATTCTAAAACACTGGAGTTTACCCTTGTTCAAGATATGATGTAAGAATCAATAAAAATAGGCAAAATTTGCATATCAAAACAGGCAAATTTTACTTGAAAAGACAAAAAAGTCTACATTTATTGCATTTTGCTGATCATTCGGGCTCTAGAGATGACAGTGATGGTAATACGTATCTATGCCTAGGCAGTTCATGACGTCACAGGCCGACATGTTGATAATGGGCAAGGGCATCAAGCGAGCGCCAAGGTGGCGGACGTATGATACAACGTTAACCACAAATTCACCAAATTTCTACTTCTGAAGGCATTTGATTCTTCAAACGAGAAAACTAACTGTACAATACAAACCTTTTTCATATATAACTAGTTCCGAATTACTTAATTCTAAAACATATTTATTGAGGTGGTTTGGGCCATGCAAAATACCATTTTCTCAAAGAAAATTGAGACTAAAGAAAACTGTCACATGTACTGCTCATGACACGTACAGGATGATTGTTAGACCTTGAGGGTCGTGATTTCTTGTTCATGGATCGTGCCGTCGCGCTCAAGGGATTAATTGTGCAGGTATGACATAAAAACACACGAGCTGACTTTATGTATGTGTATACACCCACAGGAGTAAAGACAACTTTGGTATAAACAAGGTTAAGAGACGGGCTAACACATGTAAAACTTTCTCCTTGTAATACACAGCTAATGATCACAAATACACATACACAGCTCTATCCTAGGTTAGTATAATTTCATGACTTGTCCGACACTACATTTAACATTTTGACCGAGCAGATGATGAGCCGCTGTTACCTGTTTATACCTGTAATGAGCTGCCAGGCCGAGGACCAAGGATTCAAAATTACAGCGTTACCTGTGCCACGTACATCATTATCAGACAGATAATTGGTGTGTGTGTGTTTATATAAACAGACCCAGGAGAGAGAGAGAGAGAGAGAGAGAGAGAGAGAGAGAGAGAGAGAGAGAGAGAGAGAGAGAGAGAGAGAGAGCACCTATTTGTCAGTAGTGTTTACGAGTGCGATGATATTTTGCCATATAATGGAACTGGAGAGAGAAACATGACACCCTGGATCTCAGTAGCGTGTCACTGAGGTCACGCCTCACCACGCCAAAATTCATAATACGCCACTGATGTTCCAAGTACCCTATTCCCGGGATATATATATATATATATATATATATATATATATATATATATATATATATATATATATATATATATATGATTGGGTAAACAGAGAAGAGGTAGTAAAAGCTTTGCGGAAGATGAAAGCCGGCAAGGCAGCAGGTTTGGATGGTATTGCAGTGGAATTTATTAAAAAAGGGGGTGACTGTATTGTTGACTGGTTGGTAAGGTTATTTAATGTATGTATGACTCATGGTGAGGTGCCTGAGGATTGGCGGAATGCGTGCATAGTGCCATTGTACAAAGGCAAAGGGGATAAGAGTGAGTGCTCAAATTACAGAGGTATAAGTTTGTTGAGTATTCCTGGTAAATTATATGGGAGGGTATTGATTGAGAGGGTGAAGGCATGTACAGAGCATCAGATTGGGGAAGAGCAGTGCGGTTTCAGAAGTGGTAGAGGATGTGTGGATCAGGTGTTTGCTTTGAAGAATGTATGTGAGAAATACTTAGAAAAGCAAATGGATTTGTATGTAGCATTTATGGATCTGGAGAAGGCATATGATAGAGTTGATAGAGATGCTCTGTGGAAGGTATTAAGAATATATGGTGTGGGAGGCAAGTTGTTAGAAGCAGTGAAAAGTTTTTATCGAGGATGTAAGGCATGTGTACGTGTAGGAAGAGAGGAAAGTGATTGGTTCTCAGTGAATGTAGGTTTGCGGCAGGGGTGTGTGATGTCTCCATGGTTGTTTAATTTGTTTATGGATGGGGTTGTTAGGGAGGTAAATGCAAGAGTCCTGGAAAGAGGGGCAAGTATGAAGTCTGTTGGGGATGAGAGAGCCTGGGAAGTGAGTCAGTTGTTGTTCGCTGATGATACAGCGCTGGTGGCTGATTCATGTGAGAAACTGCAGAAGCTGGTGACTGAGTTTGGTAAAGTGTGTGGAAGAAGAAAGTTAAGAGTAAATGTGAATAAGAGCAAGGTTATTAGGTACAGTAGGGTTGAGGGTCAAGTCAATTGGGAGGTAAGTTTGAATGGAGAAAAACTGGAGGAAGTGAAGTGTTTTAGATATCTGGGAGTGGATCTGTCAGCGGATGGAACCATGGAAGCAGAAGTGGATCATAGGGTGGGGGAGGGGGCGAAAATTTTGGGAGCCTTGAAAAATGTGTGGAAGTCGAGAACATTATCTCGGAAAGCAAAAATGGGTATGTTTGAAGGAATAGTGGTTCCAACAATGTTGTATGGTTGCGAGGCGTGGGCTATGGATAGAGTTGTGCGCAGGAGGATGGATGTGCTGGAAATGAGATGTTTGAGGACAATGTGTGGTGTGAGGTGGTTTGATCGAGTAAGTAACGTAAGGGTAAGAGAGATGTGTGGAAATAAAAAGAGCGTGGTTGAGAGAGCAGAAGAGGGTGTTTTGAAATGGTTTGGGCACATGGAGAGAATGAGTGAGGAAAGATTGACCAAGAGGATATATGTGTCGGAGGTGGAGGGAACGAGGAGAAGAGGGAGACCAAATTGGAGGTGGAAAGATGGAGTGAAAAAGATTTTGTGTGATCGGGGCCTGAACATGCAGGAGGGTGTAAGGAGGGCAAGGAATAGAGTGAATTGGAGCGATGTGGTATACAGGGGTTGACGTGCTGTCAGTGGAGTGAATCAAGGCATGTGAGGCGTCTGGGGTGGACCATGGAAAGCTGTGTAGGTATGTATACACGTGTGTGGACATGTGTATGTACATGTGTATGGGGGGGGGGGGTTGGGCCATTTCTTTCGTCTGTTTCCTTGCGCTACCTCGCAGACGCGGGAGACAGCGACAAAGTATAAAAAAAAAAAAAAAAAATATATATATATATATATATATATATATATATATATATATATACTGAAATTAATTCATATCAATTTGCATGTAGAAAATATTAATTAATATCTTTAAAATTGTACAAACGCAAAAAAAAGAGTCACACATCAAGGAGGAGCATTCTCATGAACAATAGTAATAATGATAATAATAACACTACTACTACTACTACTATTACTACTAATTCCGTATCTCTTTAAAAGTTACAAAAACAAAAACAAATGATTCGGTCGGCATCAACCTTAAAAATGAGACGTATAACAAACGACACATCATCCTAAGAAATATCAACAATGAGGATATCTGTTTGAGATACCAACGAGATAATAAAATGGAATCAGTCAAGAGCTAAATTGGAGAATTAGAGAGTGCGGGCTAACGGTAATTGAATGTTGTGTCAACGTACATCACCATAATTATCCTGACCCTGGCAGCTTCTCCACCTCCCGCTATCCCGTACAGCCCCACCCCACCCCCTCCCCCAACACCCTGGGTTTCGTACCCTGGTCAACATTAGTCGTTCGTTGAACGGTGATAATTTAAACCCTTGGGCACAACCCCTGAGTACGACGGTACGACCCTTGAGCATGACGTTACGAGTATTCAACACGAAAATAGGACCCTTAGAGATGATAGCCCCGGCCACCATCATACCCACTGTTCAGCCCGTAGATCATAGTTTTTTTCCGTTCTTAGCAGAAAATATTCCCAACAACTACAACGAACACAATTCTTTGCAAAAGCAAAACGAGGAAATATACTCTCTTAAGCTCATTCATCTGTTCCTGACGCTACCTCGGTCACGTGCCAAACAGCAGACAAGCATGAAAGGAAATATGGGCATTATGTGTTACCGGACTCTCACTTCCTCAATTGTTCCTCTGCTACTAATTGTAGCGCAACCTTGAAGGGATCATGTGTTTATATATATATATATATATATATATATATATATATATATATATATATATATATATATATATATATCTTTTCTTTTAAACTATTCGCCATTTCCCGCGATAGCGAGGTAGCGTTAAGAACAGAGGACTGGGCCTTTTTTGGAATATCCTCACCGGGCCCCACTCTGTTCCTTCTTTTGGAAAATTAAAAAAAAAAAAAAAAAACGAGAGGGGAGGATTTCCAGCCTCCCGCTCCCTCCTCTTTTAGTCGCCTTCTACGACGCGCAGGGAATACGTGGGAAGTATTCTTAATCCCCTATCCCCAGGGATAATATATATATATATATATATATATATATATATATATATATATATATATATATATATATATGCCCAGCAATGACCATCCATCTTCCACATCTTTTCTAGTCAATTGGTGGGATTGGGAGGCTGCCATGTGTACAACGCCAAACATTCCCCTTTACGATCTTTAGAAGTCTTTTACAGTGTGGGCCTAGCGAGTGATGTCATGTTAGTCTCTTGTGTCTTCGAATTTCTCTATCTTTGGGTCTTTGTCCGTTCGTCTCCTTATTTCTTCTCTTTGTTTACCTGTCTTTACCTTTCCTCTATCTTTATAGCGTTTCTAAGATCAATTCTCAAACCTCTTCTTGTACCATACTAACGCAATTCATTCACTTTCCTGTCACTGTAAATACATCAATTCATTCGTTAACAATTTGTGTCTCACTTTTAGTAGACCATTAGTCATTTACACTATATATATATATATATATATATATATATATATATATATATATATATATATATATATATATATATATATATATATATATCCTCATGTAAGTACATCAGGTTTCCATAGTGATACAAATGCAACCGAACAAGAAATCCGTCACACAGGAACAGCAACTTTCATCCGGATCTGTGAACAACTGAAAGATTAATGTCCCTTTTCTGTTCTTACGTAAATTCAGATGAACCATTTTCAATTTTCCCACCATACCCCGCGCCTCGCTGAACACCCGACAACAGCCATTAAACTGATGAGAGTTCAGAGTAATTATCAGGGCAATATGGATCAGGCCGAGCATAAAAAAAAAAGAGCATCACGGGCGATCAGCTGGATTATCGGTGCATAGAATATAACGGTCGTGGCGTCCCGGACACCAGGACATTCCCAGGACACAGCTACATCACACACGCTCTTGGCTGTAGGGGGTAGCCCGTCCTCCAGCCCCACAATTCTAATCTTCACTTAATTATTAACAATAATCTCATTAATCATCAAGAGTAATAAGGATTACCGAACAAACGGTTGCGAAAAAATCAATATGGGATTCGTTGTAAAGATAGGGTCGATGGTGCTGTTGTTACCCGTGGATCGATGTATCGACCTCTATCGACAGGTCTTTGCATCTATCGACTGCCACAAAAGGCTCCGTCATCACCACACTCCCTTACCGTGTATTAATTTCATATCTCTTTGTTGACACAATCGCTTCACCCAATTAAGTCGCTTACCTATACATTACCTCATTTGTAAATCTGTTTCAATATATAGTACGTTTTCTTCATAGAAACTAGCTTCGTCGTGTTTCAGTTTACGTCCTAATGTAATTACATTTGTTCTGTCATAGCCTTGTATGTTTCACTCACGGAGCCTGGTTGTAATTTTTTTTTTTCTAGAATTGTAGCATAGTTGTATATGAATACATTTGTACCTGTTGTATCTAATCACAATTGTAGCCTTGTTTATTTGTTCCAAATCGTACCTAGGCTGTATGTCTATTTTCGATAGTAGCTGTTACATGTCTCTAATTGCAGTTTATCTATATTTGTTAATAACCACAGCCTACATAGCTGTATCTGTTTACAAGTGCAGTTGTAGAGAATCACAACCAAGTTTAACTGATTTACAATAGCAATTGTAACATCTTCGTACACTATTGTTATCTATTTACAATTCTACTGATTACTGTTGCCTAAAAGACATTCTATAAAAGCATATTTCCATACTCAAATTAATATATTCACTCTTCCATATGTATGTTTATTCATAAATTGGCTTATGGATGTATTCAGTAATAGGGAGGTCTGCATATCATATTATCCAGCTATTCACTGGGGAACACAAAAGCAACAAGAGTAATGTCCACGGTGGCATTTAAAGGGCGACGCTAGGGTGCCTGAGCACGATGATTGACGTATGGAGATTAGCAGGAGAGAGAGAGAGAGAGAGAGAGAGAGAGAGAGAGAGAGAGAGAGAGAGAGAGAGAGAGAGAGAGAGAGAGAGAGAGAGCACCTCCGAGAAGCTATAATTCAGTATGGCTAGCTTGGGAGTGGACCTACCTACCTACCATCGTGTAACATACATGATTTTGTCAAAAGGCAAAGGTAGCGCTTAGGGTACACCGCCTCTTGCCCGATGAATAGTACTGTTTCTACCGCCAGGCTCACGACACAATTATTAATCCTGGGTTTATCTGCGAATGACTTCAAACCCATATAGTTTTCATTTGTTTCTGTATCCATTTCATCCACGTATCCCACCTAATTCTTCCGGCACTACGCTGAGAGAGAGAGAGAGAGAGAGAGAGAGAGAGAGAGAGAGAGAGAGAGAGAGAGAGAGAGAGAGAGAGAGAGAGAGAGAGAGACCCAACTTTAAATTTCCAAGCCTTAATAGCGTACTTATAAACTCTCTCTCATTACCCTGATCACTGGCACTGCAAAGATTGGTTTCCGCCCAGGCCGGATGTCCGCTCTAGGGGTTTAAATGACTCCTGAATAACGGATGCGGACTAAGGGGGGAATGAGTCCCTCTGGGAACTTGTCCCCCTGGAGGATGTCCCTTTGGGAATGTCCCAGGGGATGGGGGAGGGGCTAACCTCAGGGTTAGGCTATAAGGAATGGACTTGTGTACACAGACACGTATGCCATTATGTACACTAAACATGCATACATATACATGGACACAGGCACAAATGTCAACATCATATATGAAAAAAAAATATATTACATCCATTCATAAAACAAACACACATTAGCATGACAATACCAAGCAATCTAACGTTCTCTAATTCAGTGGAAAGTATCCATAATTCTAATTACCACCTTATGAAATCTTAATGAATGACCACTTCTTTGTTTCCGAGCTTTGGCCTTTAAACTGTCGTAGCAATTACAAATTAGACTTCATTTCAAATTCATCAAAGGTTAGGAGGGTTGGGAAGGCGGGGTAAGGGAGGAGGAGGAGGAGGAGGAGGAGGAGGAGGAGGCAGGAAGCGCAACTCACCGTACGACGCCAGGGGTCCAGCGTGATGCTGCTGTTGCCACCGACTCGTTTAATCATAGCTATTTCTTCAGGAGACAGGCATCAGCTTGTGCCTTGTAATACCACAAGCACCACAAGCAGTCTGGCTATAGCAATCTCTACTCTGACTGGTTCTCACATTCCTCAACAAATTACAATAAAAATGACGGACTTTTAAAAAGCAAGAAATGTTTCCACGACTGTTGATCAAATCACTGCCAATGTACGTGACGTCACTCCGTAACACTGGTCGCAGTTATGAGCTGTTAACATGGCGTTTTATACTTTAAGAGTAACAGATATCAGCTTATTCTTCTCACAAAATAATTCAGCATTCTGACACTTCCTCCTGTCCACGTACAACATAGGTGTGGATTACTCTTCCGTCTCCTATATAACCTTTCCGCTTGTAAGGAATTACGTCTACGAACATTTGAGGAGCTCAGATTAATTTCGTACGTGCCATGAGCACGACGGTACGACCCTTGAGCACGACGGTACGATTCTCAAGCACGAAAGTATGACCCCTGAGCACGACGGTTTGACCCCTGAACACGACGGTTTGACCCCTGAGCACGACGGTATGACCCTGGATAGCCTGGTGTTGATAATGCTCCCCTGCCGTGTCTCCACACCACCCCGACCCTGTACAATATCATCAATATCCTCCTCGTTTAAACCTCCACTGGAAACTACTTTTCCGTTTACCTACTTTATAACACGCAAAAGCACAGGAGCAAGAAGAGACAAACAACTATTTACCATCAACTTAACTTTATAGTCTTCCCAATATCATTATCGTCTCATCAACAGTTTTATAGTATCATCAATATCATTATATTCTCATTAGTATCATTATACTCTCATCAGATATCTCCAGGAAATCATATTCTATACTTTATATTCCCGAGTCATAATTTATACAGCAAGCGAAAGCAAAGATAAATAACATTTCAAATTAATTATCATACGCGGAGTCACTCACCCCGTGCCGGACATATGTGCTGTGGTGACGAAGGGGCCAGAGGAACAGACAGACAGACAGACACATGGCCGTCATAATCACCAAACAATGAGACTGTCATCATAAACTGGTGCCGCACAACCTCTCGCCAGCAGGAGCAGCTGACCTCCGCTAGAGGAACGAGTCCCTGCGGAGGATTTCTGCAATACCTCAATAAACAACCTTAAATTACCCCGCAGGGAACAAAGAGGAGCAAATATTACGAGGAAAATTTTCTAAATGTGGGATAAAAGACGAAATTATAAGCTGGGCAGCGGCCGTCTGTTGAATGTTGTCTCACTATTGTGGCCGTTGACAGAGGAGTCTTTTATCATTGTGGGTGTGTTTGACCAGGGAAGGCGGACATTGTCGGCCCCCTAGACCACACGCTGACGCTCCCGGTGTAGGCTACTTGTGTATCTGTGGGTGTAGGCTACCTGTGTATCTGTGGGTGTAGGCTGTGTATGGGTGTAGGCTGTGTATCTATGGGTGCAGGATGTATATCTGTGGGTGTCGGCTGTGTATCTGTGGATGTAGGCAACCTCTGTATCTGTGGGTGTAGGCTGTGTATCTATGGATGCAGGCTGTGTATCTATGGGTGCAGGGTGTATATCTGTGGGTGTAGGCTTTGTATCTGCGGATGTAGGCTACCTGTGTGTGTGTAGGCTGTGTATCTGTGGGTGCAGGCTGTGTATTTATGGGTGCAGGCTGTGTCTCTGTGGGTGTAGACTGTGTATCTGTGAGTGTAGGCTACCTGGGTATCTGTGGGTGTAGGCTGTGTATCTGTGAGTGTAGACTACCTGGGTATCTGTGGGTGTAGGCTGTGTATCTATGGGTGTAGGCTGTATATCTATGGGTGTAGGCTGTGTATCTGTGGATGTAAGCTGTGTATCTATGGGTGTGCGCTATTCATCTGTGGGTGTAGGCTACCTGTATATCTGTGGGTGTAGGCTATGTATCTGTGGGTGTTGGCTGTGTATCTGTGGGTGTTATGCGCGCGCGCGCGCGCGCGCGTGTGTGTGTGTGTGTGTGTGTGTGTGTGTGTGTGTGTGTGTGTGTGTTACATGCTGTGTATATGAGGGTTTGTATGAGTGTGAATGCAAGTGTCGGCAAATCTGGTTGTAGGTTACGTTTGTAGCTGTGTTGTACTTGTGTATCTATAGGTGTAGGTTGTATATTTAACAGTAAATTTTGTGCATTCAAAGGTGCTAGCTGTGTGTGAGGGTGTGGATGTACAGTGCATCAATAGCAATCGGCTGTGTCTTGGGGTGTAGACTGTGTATATATAAGTGTAGACTGTGAGTGTATCTGTGGATGAAGGGTACGCATATGATGGGTGTAGGCAGAGTATCTTCGTTGAGTACGTGTAGGTATAGATAGTTCATGAGAGTGTAAGGTAAGTGGGTGGAGAATGTATAAGTGAGTGTAGACTATAAGCATGTATGGGACTAGTGTTGGATAAGTGGGTGTAGACTATATACACAGGGGTAGGATATTTATAACACTGAGTATTGATAAGGGCGAAATTCAAATCCACGTCTCGAAATGGGGAATACAATTATGACAGTTAGCGACTTCGCATTATCTTGGGTTATAGTAATCTAATGGTCCCAAAACACGTTTTATTATCAATAAATTCTGTTCCACGTAAAAATTAAATACCAAGGGAATATATATATATATATATATATATATATATATATATATATATATATATATATATATATATATATATATATATATATATTTGCTTTGTCGCTGTCTCCCGCGATATATAATATCCCCTTCCGTTATTGAACGCGCTTTATGAGAGAGAGAGAGAGAGAGAGAGAGAGAGCGTTTTACTGACATCTAAATCTAGATCCACAATCCTGATCCCCCGTGTACTTCATCACATACATCCTGAGATCACACAAAACGCAATTAATCAGAACTTAGTAACGTCGTCAACTTAAAGAGATATATCTGCATATAAAGTTCCACAGTCGCTATATACCCTAAGTCACTCTCTCTCTCTCTCTCTCTCTCTCTCTCTCTCTCTCTCTCTCTCTCTCTCTCTCTCTCTCTCTCTCTCTAATGTTTGATATATAAATAATTATTCTACTATTTTGCTAAACTCTTCCGGCTAATTACTGTTCTTTGTGAACCAAGAGAAGGCCTTTTATGTATAAACCTATGTAAACTTTCTTTTTGCACACGTTCCAACAACGGGAGGCTTTAGTTCCTCCTAAACAAATAAAATCTTAATCTCATCCTGGCGCGCGACAAATAGCGGTGACAAATGCGGAAATAGAGAGAGAGAGAGAGAGAGAGAGAGAGAGAGAGAGAGAGAGAGAGAGAGAGAGAGAGAGAGAGAGATTAGTCTGACACAAAGGATCACTGATGAGAGGACTCTCCCCCCAGCACACCTCCAGCTACACCCCAGCAAACCCCCCCCCCCCCCTCCACCTCCCCTCTCTCCCTCCTCAAAGATAAAACCTAAAAAAAAAAAAAGTGTTGCCACACACTGTAATTTTACGTTCTACCAAAACGACTACAGCTAACTATATATTCTATACAACAGCTAACTATATATCCTATACAACAGCTAACTATATATTCTATACAACAGCTAACTATATATTCTATACAACAGCTAACTATATATCCTATACAACAGCTAACTATATATTCTATACAACAGCTAACTATATATTCTATACAACAGCTAACTATATATTCTATACAACAGCTAACTATATATCCTATACAACAGCTAACTATATATTCTATACAACAGCTAACTATATATTCTATACAACAACTAACTATATATCCTATACAACAGCTAACTATATATTCTATACAACAGCTAACTATATATCCTATACAACAGCTAACTATATATTCTATACAACAGCTAACTATATATCCTATACAACAGCTAACTATATATCCTATACAACAGCTAACTATATATCCTATACAACAACTAACTATATATCCTATACAACAGCTAACTATATATTCTATACAACAACTAACTATATATCCTATACAACAGCTAACTATATATTCTATACAACAGCTAACTATATATCCTATACAACAGCTAACTATATATTCTATACAACAGCTAACTATATATCCTATACAACAGCTAACTATATATCCTTCTACATTAGTGACTTGCTGACATACTAGGAACCTATCCAACTACCCAAATACCTAATAGATAAAAAAATCACTTAAAAATATATCGGCAACATCGTCAACATACAGACATTAAGACAAATAATAATAATAATAATAATAATAATAATAATAATAATAATAATAATAATAATGATAATAATAATAATAATAATAATAATAATAATAATAATAATAATAGGGACTGGGAGACAAAAAGGTTCAATTACTTAGACGAGCAATCTAACTAAGCACCAAAGTAGACAATATTCTCTTTCTCAAACAATTTCTGTTAATATAAATTCTTGAATTACCACATAAAATAGCCTAACTGCAACTCAGGTGACAAAATTAGTTTACCCCAAACTGTCCTTAGTTATCCCCAACTATCCATGTGTTTAGATCATGGCTTTCTAAACAGCCAAACTATCCAACCAGGAGACCACGTTGCCACTTAGATCACTAAACATTAATTTCATAAATTGACGATCTATCAACATATCGGTCATTCACCCGCCCTTATAGCTATATAACCTAACCATCTAAAAACCAAGGCTAACAATCAACACACTTGGCACTTACTAAAAAGTCTGATCATTAAACGACCAACCTTTATAAGAATCAAACTAGTTATCTAACAACAGCACCACGTTATCAGAACTAACTAGGCAACATACACTTCAACACCACTCATGTCTCAGTGACATCATCATTAACAGGTTAATGGCACGAATTCTAAAGAAAATATGGATAATTAGAATTAGATATCAAACTCAGAAATGACAAAAGTTTTGTTGAACGTATGACTAAAAAACGAATTGGCTTTCAAATCATCAACTGGTCATTAAACTGGGACACCATATAACATAACCAAATGTCCGGCAAAATTAAGTATTCAACGAGCAATTCCTCTGACCATACTGTATCTGCGAACCAGCGGTTTACCAGGACTTCAAATTAAACATATGCCATACATTCCTAGCACATGACCAGATAATTACCTTACTAACCATATAATGATATAACCTTCCGAAATTGTTGAGAAACCATTTACATAGTCACCGGTCGAACTAGCGATACAGACTTGGCAAATATCAGAGAGAGAGAGAGAGAGAGAGAGAGAGAGAGAGAGAGAGAGAGAGAGAGAGAGAGAGAGAGAGAGAGAGAGAGCTTGATTCACATAGTAAAAAACTTGTCAAGGCATGAAGCGCTTAAAAGGAGGCTCCCCAATAACTCACATCATTCCCCTCCCCCTTCAAAGAAAAAATCGACAATAGAAAACGGCGGAGGTTGCCATTGAGGGCACCGCTCGCACCGGACCTCGAGAAAGCAGTAATAACATCCGACCGCAACAAATTACATAAAAAAAGCCACGGGCTCATAAATTCCATTGTTGTGATTTCACCCCCGTAACATTATACGTGGCGTGGCCACGCGTATCGTCCTTAACTCCATTATATTGGTCGGTCGCTGAGAGACTCGTTCCGCGGGACAATGGCGCCACTGAGGATCGCTCGCTAGCCCAGTAAGGGAGAATAATTCGTCTCTGAACATTAAACTCAATCAATACTTCAGGGCAACGATTTCCATACTCACTTTTGAACACCAAATCAAGCACATTCTACCATCAGTGCTATCCACACGCTAAAAAAATAATAGAAGGCGAAATTAAAGTTTTAACCATGTCAAATAAATATGCTTTGCTTAAACATCCCACAGGAAGAGGTAACGTACACTTGGCAATTTTCCCCACAAGTTCCACGAAGCTCGCAGGCAAGATTTACGAGCAGATTCATAATTTCTTCCAAGTCTCGATTCCCAACAGTTTTAATCGAGAGAGTGAGAGCAACTAGTATTATCACGGAAACTCAGCATCCCCGGCACATGACTACTGCAGCTTCAAGGCTGCGCTGCATGCGGGGAACATAGTAAGTTGGGCTCCTTGGGTAGAGGTAGACCTCGTCAACGCCGTATTCTTTTCAGGTCGCCTCGTCAAAGGTAGCGTTTAATCTGCGGAATATATATATATATATATATATATATATATATATATATATATATATATATATATTCCGCATATATAAATCAGGTCATCCGCATGTGTCCCTAAGTGTGGGCAAGCAATGGCTCTGGCTGGCCCCCCCGGTATGGCAACACTGACCGAGAGCGCAGCGCCCTCAGCCCCTGCCTTGCTCGCCACGCGAATTTCCAGCAGATTAAATCGCTAGTCAACCATGATAATTGACTCGCCAATTATATTCCGCAAAGATTCTGCGTCCCCCACTACCGTGATTTGTTGCAATGAGTTCTTTAGGTATACCTATGGAAGGAATGAATGATGAACGACATTTAATTTTAACCCAATATCAACATTAGTTCCCCAGCTCTCAATAAAATACTGAGTCTGATGTCCGGAGTCGACCATTCCCAACACATACAAACCTGCTGGATGGCACAACCACAACATATGACACTATAGCTATTGATAAGAAAAAAATCACTATACAATAAAACGAAGAAAAGATTAGTGTAACTAGTACGAAAATGGTCACTAACCTACTGCCAGCTGAAGAAGGGGAAGGAGAAATCAACTTCCCACTCACACATACCAAAGAAACAAATAATATTAATAAATATGAATAAGAAAATGGAAGAAAAATGTTTTTACCTGTCGTAAAAAAAATGTACCGAAAACAGGGCACGGGATCCCTTGCCAACCCCTACAGAATACCTCATGGTTCATCTGGTGCTGCCTGGTGGCAATATACCGTCCCCCATATACCACATCGATCCAATGCATTCTTACTCACGCCTCACACTCTCCTGAATGTTCAGACCCCGATGCCCCAAAGCATCTTTCACATACAACTCTCTCTCTCTCTCTCTCTCTCTCTCTCTCTCTCTCTCTCTCTCTCTCTCTCTCTCTCTCTATGGCTCAGTACTCTGTTCTTAATGCTACTTCGCTAACGCGGGAAAAATATATATATATATATATATATATATATATATATATATATATATATATATATTTTTTTTTTTTTTTTTTTTTTTTTTTTTTTTTTTTTTTATACTTTGTCGCTGTCTCCCGCGTTTGCGAGGTAGCGCAAGGAAACAGACGAAAGAAATGGCCCCCCCCCCCCATACACATGTACATACACACGTCCACACACGCAAATATACATACCTACACAGCTTTCCATGGTTTACCCCAGACGCTTCACATGCCTTGCTTCAATCCACTGACAGCACGTCAACCCCTGTATACCACATGACTCCAATTCACTCTATTTCTTGCCCTCCTTTCACCCTCCTGCATGTTCAGGCCCCGATCACACAAAATCTTTTTCACTCCATCTTTCCACCTCCAATTTGGTCTCCCTCTTCTCCTCGTTCCCTCCACCTCCGACACATATATCCTCTTGGTTAATCTCTCCTCACTCATTCTCTCCATGTGCCCAAACCATTTCAAAACACCCTCTTCTGCTCTCTCAACCACGCTCTTTTTATTTCCACACATCTCTCTTACCCTTACGTTACTTACTCGATCAAACCACCTCACACCACACATTGTCCTCAAACATCTCATTTCCAGCACATCCATCCTCCTGCGCACAACTCTATCCATAGCCCACGCCTCGCAACCATACAACATTGTTGGAACCACTATTCCCTCAAACATACCCATTTTTGCTTTCCGAGATAATGTTCTCGACTTCCACACATTTTTCAAGGCTCCCAAAATTTTCGCCCCCTCCCCCACCCTATGATCCACTTCCGCTTCCATGGTTCCATCCGCTGACAGATCCACTCCCAGATATCTAAAACACTTCACTTCCTCCAGTTTTTCTCCATTCAAACTCACCTCCCAATTGACTTGACCCTCACCCCTACTGTACCTAATAACCTTGCTCTTATTCATATATATATATATATATATATATATATATATATATATATATATATATATATATATATATATATATATATATATATATATATATACTGACTTTCACTACATCAATCAGACTAGTAATGGCAGAAACATTAAACATCTTGCATGAATAATGGTTAACAAGTAATTAATACCACCCTGGTGACGGGGGGTCGACGCGGTGAGAGGAAGGAACAAAAGCGCATCGGCGGGCGGGCGCCTCGCACATGTGCATCGGCCGGCCGGCGGAGGCAATGATCCGTGAGGCCAGTCACCACCTGCACCCGGGTTGCGGCACACGCTGACGGCTCTCTTACCCTCGCTCCATCTGTCCAATAGTCTGTCTGTCTGTCAGTCGGGCGGACGGTTTAGCTTTTTTTTTTTTGGAGGGGGGATGATGTGTCCCTGTGTGCGTGCGTGTGTAATTACCTATTTGTACTTTACGGGGAGGGAACTTTACACTTGTAGGGGGACCATCTCTTGGACGATATCAGACAGCTTCTCAAATTTCTGGAAGACGTGCATTTCGCATTTTTTGTTTTTGTTTTTAATTAATCCACGACACATACTGTTAATATCATATATATATATATATATATATATATATATATATATATATATATATATATATATATATATATATATATATATATATATATATATATATAACACCAAACTTGAGAGGCATATTCTAGCTTTGGCCAAATAAGGGATAATAACAGGTTTTTTATTATTTCCTTACCCACACACCTGATGCTTTCCTAATATGTGACCAAAAGTTTGACTCCTTCACTATTCTCCTAAGGTGGGATTCGCAGGACAGGGTAGGTAAGATGTCAATTCCCATGTCCTTCTCTTAATCCTGTGCTTTATTTCCTGCCACTTAATACTTACATCAAGACCTGCTTTCAATGCGTCTGATTCCTTCAGTCAGGGTTTTAATTTCATCCATGTATAAGATCAAATATGGAGTTTGTCTAGGTCCCCTTGTAAGCTGGTGCAATCCTTCACCCCTTTTTGACCTCCTCCCAACTTTGGCATCATCGCAAAACTTAACCCAAATACGAATCTGTAACTTCTTGCTAGTCATTGGCACACATCAAGGAGAGCAGTGGTCCCAGCACACAGCCCTGCGCCACCACACCGGTGACCCCCAACCCATATGGAGATGTATTCCTCAATACACGCCCTTTGTGTCTATCCACTACGGTAGCTTTCCCTCCATCGAAATAATTCCCTAGTTATTCTAGCCTGGAAATCCAGGTTCTTCGTCTGTGTGGTGGAGGTACGTCAACTGCTTTCTAGCTGTGTAGAGAACAACCCGTCTGAACCAGAGCTCAGCTTCTCACTGGAATCTCGGAGGATCATGATTTCCTTCCCCTGAGAGGCTGTTAGGCTCGGTAGTTAGACACTAACTTCCCCTGAGAGGCTGTTAGGCTCGGTAGTTAGACACTAACTTCCCCTGAGAGGTAGTGTCTCTCCTTTGCCATGTCACCCATTAAACTTTCTGATTATCTTTGCCCGTAATTTACAGACGACGCTCGTCAGGGAGTTTAGTCTGAAGTTCAAGGCCTTGTGTGTGTGTGTGTGTGTGTGTGTGTGTGTGTAGACTGGTCAACGCGGGGAACCCTCACCACACTATTCACCCGACACACCTCTCCATGTTGATGTACTGGGCGAGCTCCTCCCCCCCCCCCCCCCCCCCCCCGCTGGCTTACCTGTCTCCCCGCCTCCTGGGAGGAACATCTGCCACCACCAGCATCACCCCATGTTCCCTCCCCTCTCCCCCATTCTGCTGGTGTCTCCTTGCACGTGTGTGTGTGTGTGTGTGTGTGTGTGTGTGTGTGTGATTGGGAGAGAGTTTTATACTCGTGTTGCTTCGTCCCTCAGCCTTGTATATACGTACCATGTCTTTACTCCTATATGTGTGTATACACACACACACACACACACACACACACACACATCCTACCCAGCCTAACCCATCGTGTGTATGTGCAGAGACGCGTATGTATTCCCGTATGTACTGAGGGGTCCTGAGTGGTTACATATCACGATCTATACTTGTGTTCTCATGACACGAGAGAGAGAGAGAGAGAGAGAGAGAGAGAGAGAGAGAGAGAGAGAGAGAGAGAGAGAGAGAGAGAGAGAGATTTACACGAGCAAGATGTAGTTCATAAATACACATGTAGTTGTTATATTTGACGAGTATATTCAATCAAACATCAACAAAAAATCTCTCTAGAATAACTATGAATATTCAAAGCAAATCGAGGCCAACTGCTTCGTGTAACACCAGATGCATCTCCCTAGCTGAATGCACGCCAAGTAAACAAACAGTTCCAATAATGCGGCAACCCCCCCCTCAAGATTTACCGGGGGGGGGGGGGGGGGTGGCCGCTGATGGCAACATTCACCGGGGGTCTATTAGTGGGGCGCCACACATACTCTTCCTCCCCTTTAAACATGTCGCGGCCACACATGCCGCCCTTATGGGCGTGAGAACACCGTTGTTAGACCTCGAGTGCTGACTTTTTACCTGGTAATCCATTCGTCTCACACCCCGGGGGAGCTTTGTCTGCCCCGGTGATTTGTGGTCTCCAAGCTGGCGGGGGAGACGACACCAGAGGACTACAGCTGCCCACACCACAGGCCAACCCATGAGGAGACAGTCGTCCATGCATGTTGTCCTCATACTGCATGATGCTGCAGTCGTCCATGCATGTTGTCCTCATACTGCATGATGCTGCAGTCGTCAATGCATGTTGTCCTCATACTGCATGATGCTGCAGTCGTCCATGCATGTTGTCCTCATACTGCATGATGCTGCAGTCGTCCATGCATGTTGTCCTCATACTGCATGATGCTGCAGTCGTCCATGCATGTTGTCCTCATACTGCATGATGCTGCAGTCGTCCATGCATGTTGTCCTCATACTGCATGATGCTGCAGTCGTCCATGCATGTTGTCCTCATACTGCATGATGCTGCAGTCGTCCATGCATGTTGTCCTCATACTGCATGATGCTGCAGTCGTCCATGCATGTTGTCCTCATACTGCATGATGCTGCAGTCGTCCATGCATGTTGTCCTCATACTGCATGATGCTGCAGTCGTCCATGCATGTTGTCCTCATACTGCATGATGCTGCAGTCGTCCATGCATGTTGTCCTCATACTGCATGATGCTGCAGTCGTCAATGCATGTTGTCCTCATACTGCATGATGCTGCAGTCGTCATACATACTGTCTTAATACTACATGATGGTGTACTCCTCACACTTGTGCCACCTCCATATCACAAGTATGATGACTTCATCACACTTAGTCTTCCATTTCGAGAATGACACTCTAACTTAGTCCATATTTTGCCGACCAAACACACGTCGTGTTCGTGTTTTCTTTTCCTTAGGGGCGGGGTGGGGGGTGGGGGGGGGGGGGTTGATACCAATCATTTCTCCCGTTTACTAATGATTGTTATGCGACCTACATGATACATTACCTACAAGGTGTGTCACACTAGCTGGGAAATGTGTTTACTACGAGAGAGAGAGAGAGAGAGAGAGAGAGAGAGAGAGAGAGAGAGAGAGAGAGAGAGAGAGAGAGAGAGAGAGAGAGCGTGACTTTAGGTACCAACGCCTGGACGTGAATATCACATTTCCTTCATCATACAATCCAGTGAACTGAGAGGCAGCCAGGCCCCGGCTGGGGTATGCAGCTTCGCCAGTTGGTTCAGGGCCTCACCCAGCTGACAGCTGCCTCGTGTGACCTGTGGACCGCTTCCTCCTGACCTGTCAGGAGGGGTTTGGGTCGCTCCACCTATACTGCAAACTCGAGAAATCTGCTCAGGAAATATACATCCCAAACCGTCCAATAATTGTGTCCCACTGGGACGACAAGGATGCACTTCCCTGGGACAATGTCCAACTGTAATATTGGCTTTATAAGTCAATTTGTGTCGCACATACAGCTGCCTATACAGGGGCCATTTCCCGTATGTACAGAACCTGACTCCGATCCTCGCTCTTTTCCTCTCAAGTGTACACATCGCCTCTTGGAATGGGGAACCAATTGCCTGCTTCAATTCAACCCTGTAAAAACGCGATTTCAATCCACATCTCTTCCTAAATTCACTTGTTTCCTGATATCAAATGTCTTATAAAATACAATCAACTTGTCAGCAGTATCAATACGGTCGGCATGACCATATCCTCCACTTAACAAAGACCATCACAAGATCAGCCTCACAAGAGTTGGAGGAGGAAGTGCGCTGCACAGATGTGGAAAATATTTCCCTTTAAGAGCAGCTGATCCATATCTCTGGCAGTCTCCCTCGCCCCAGTATGAAGTGCTGTTCGCATGCCTCTGGTGACTCTATTTCCACCTCCCCTTCAGCCAGTGTGCTTTCCTTCCTTGATAACTCTCATACTATCAACCCTCCTCAGGGAGCCCTCTCATTCTCCACCGTGATGTTCCATCCATCTCTCCGCTGATGCCATGAGCGCTTCCCCCAGTTTGCGTGGGGAGACTTGCCACACGAGGATGGACCATTATAATACTTCCCTCTTGCAGAGTGGACCTGTCTCGTCTTCTTCCCCTCCACATATAACCTTCCACTTTTAAAAGTCTCTCCACAAACACATTGCTTGTTCAAATTAATCTTCCTTGTTTTCATTTTTATTTCTTGGCCACACTTTTGCCCACGCCATTTCGTCTAATATATATATATATATATATATACATATATATATATATATATATATATATATATATATATATATATATATATATATATATATATATATAACTTATAGATAATAGATTTCTGCATTCATTATGCACATAACTACACAATTTGGCATCCTAATCACCGCAGGTGGCTCTGGCCCAAACACAATCCCCCACCAACCCAGCCGCGGCCACGTTCACATCAACCACCAATACTTAATTCAAGAGACGGCTCGAAACCATCAGGGTGGGTGGAGGGGGGGGGGGGGGGGTAGTAGGCCACGATAATGGACCCCCTTACGGCCTCCCTCCTCCACACCCTTAGGGGCCAAGGGGGAGACAAGGGGGTGGGTGCATCGTGGGATGTAATAATAGGGAGAAGTTTAGCCATCTGTCAGGCAGAACACAGAACACGACCAGTGTAACCCGAGATGTGGGACTTTCCGCCACCAGGCCATCACATATGTCACTCTGATATCAAGGCTACTGTCCTAGACGTACACATAGTGTGTGTGTGTGTGTGTGTGTGTGTGTGTGTGTGTGTGTGTGTGTGTGAGGTGACCCATATATATATATATATATATATATATATATATATATATATATATATATATATATATATATATATATATATATATACATATATATATATATATATATATATATATATATATATATATATATATATATATATATATATATTTACAAGCTTTTTTAATTTATTTATACTCTATGTCTCGGAACACAGGTGTATGTGTATACGTATGTATAGCTAGTCTAGACTATGTGATACATCACACATATGAACACTAATAACAACAACACGGTATTTATAAACATAAAGTCTCTCTACTCTCTTGTGTGTGTGTGTGTGTGTGTGTGTGCTCAGTACACACCCGCCAGGTGTACACAGCCAGCACAGTCATAACGCAGGTAAACTCATGATCCACAAAACCACTCCAGCCTGTGTGTAGATGAGGCAGAGCGACCCAGGGCACTATAACCGTGGCAGGGTTCCCACAGGGGAAAGTGTCTAACTCTTCCGGAGCCTGGGGAAGGTGCGGCCAGGGTCACCCCTGAGGGTCTGTGACGGGGTTATCTGCTAACGTATTCTAAACTGGGGTGGAAAAGACAAATAACTAACTTTACCTTCCCATCCATCCACCTCTCCCTCCGGCTCAACTGCCGACAAGGAAGAAACATCATGATCTATGGAGAAACTACGTTGGCTAAGCATTCTTACAGACGAGTGTGGACGGAAAGTTGCGTATTCATTATACAAACGGCAGCACCGGGAACTCGGACGCTGAGGAAGAGAGAGAAGATGATATATCTTGTGTTGAAACTGGGTTGATTACTGATAACAGATATCACTGAAGTATTTATCTAGCCTGAATGACAATTGTATTTATAAGTCTGGCTGAAATTTACTGTAACGCTACAGCGATGAGCAACTGTCTTTCTCTTTTTAACCCACATTACTATTACATTTTCCCATAATCTTCATACCAATATCTGTAGCCAGCGCATCCCTGTCTGGTGTAATCTTCATATCTCCTGTTGTCGAGAATACTTCAGTATTCGGAAATATTCCAACAGATCTCCACGGAGGTTGCGCTTAACTAGTACAGCTATGAACCCAAGTCTTCTCATAAGGCTTATATCTGAATGACGGGATTGGTTTGGTCGCCATGCTTTGATTTTGCTCTAGTTTTTCCACTTATTTTTCATCAGGTTTGGTGACGACACGCACGTGAGCAGCGTCTTGCCAGTGAGGTCTGACCTGGGGCATTACAGAGAGCCACTACTGCCTACATTTCATACCTCTACGAGAGAATGGTGCGCCTCACCTCTGGTTCATGTATCGGGCGCATGCAGAATGTTCGTAGAGTAAATACCGTCTGTATCTACGACCAAAACCCTCATAAGCTAACGTGTCCTCTTGTCAGTAAGCTTCACCACTCCTATTCACTCACTAGCTTGATACGAGACAAACACACCTTGACATATCGACCAACATATCTCTTGGTCAACGACTTGTTCTGCATCCTGGTTATCATATCTTTACATCGACATCATCAAATTGGTTCTGAAAGATGGAGAGTGTGATCAGGTCACCCCTTACTCTACTATCATCCATCTGGAGCGCAATTAACGTTGCTCGCAACGGGACTCGAACTCCCTTAACTCTGGTACCTTATGCACTGTGCCTTCCTTTGGAACTTCTCCAGCTGATCTTAATGCTTCTGTAGCTACGCCAGGTGAACGAGCATGTTGTGCATATGCTATAAACAATGTGGAATATCCTGCGTTCCTCCTCGTCGGAGCCTCTCCCAGAGGGCTGGGAGAACGCCACTCTCCCACAACGGCTTCTCCCACCCCCTGCCTGGCCTGGCCTGGCCTGGCCTTACCTGGCGCTGTGGCTCCCGGGTCCGGCCCCTTCCACCAACCCCTGCCCACCCCAGCCGGGGGAGGAGGAAGGGGAGACAAGGAGGGGGAGGAAGAGGAGGAAAAACACTGAGGAGGAGGAGGAGAAGGAAGACCAGGAGGTGAAGGAAAAGGGGAATGAGGGGAGTAAGAGGATGGGGAGAAGGTAAAAGAGAAGGTAGGTGAGGAAGATGATGAGGGGGAGGGGAGGAAAATGATGAGAGGAGGGGGGAGGGGAGGAAAAGCAGAAGCAAGGAAAAGAAGGAAGAGGGGAAGAGGGGAAGAGGAGGAGGAGGAGGAGGAGACGGAGGAGGAGAGTAGAAGGGCCAGAGGAAGAAGAGTAAGAACGAAATGAGTGAAAAGTCTATCAAGAAAAGCAGCACTCCAGAAGAGTTCCACGAGCGAGACGATCAACAACACAACAGCTTAATGAACAGATAATGGCCTGAGTCAACACTGGCTGGGTGTAGAAGGGTTAAACTTTACGGTAAGCTGAGCAAAAACTTGAGATTTCCTGTGAAAAGCAGCAGGTGATGACAGACTTTCATTCACGTGTGCTGCCTTCACGACCCCAGTGAGCGCTCTCCACCTATCACAGGAGCTCGGGGATCTACTGGCCAATGAGCTGGCTAGATGTCTCTGACGTCATCAGTTTACGCCCTCGCGGGACATAAAACGTTGCCGAGATAAATTTTTACAATATTAGTTATACGATTCAGATATCATTTTAGATAAATCCTACTCATCAGTGATACGAATCTTAAGTTGTCTAATGTCAAATATAGCGTCATTATCTTATAAACTGAGAAGTGGAAGAAAAATAGAAAATGCCATGAGTTTACAGTGCTCGTTGTTAATCCTAGTACGTTCGACCAATGAGGAACTTGAGCTAAAGCTTACTTTGGCGAGTGCCCAGGCACGTCAGCTCAGTCTGGTTGGGGTCTTCGTCTTCTTCGCGTGTTCCGTCGTACTACCTTATCGCGGACGACTTCGGCTCGGTTGGAGATGGTCGTCTTACAGCCCATCAAACTCGGACGGGAAATGTCCAGGCTGGTCCTCAAGCGCGGCCCAGTCAGGAGGGTCCTACCCCTCGGCCGTAGCAACGCCAGGAACAATCTGGACTTGGCCGAGTCGCTCCTGACCATCTCGGCCGACGAATTCACCAAGAAATGGAACTTCGACCCGGTCCGCGAAGTGCCCATCGCCGGAGGGCGCTACTGCTGGCGCCCTGCCGCCTCGCCTGACCCTACCATCACCACCTCCGACCCCACAACGGAACCCAAAGATAAGAGTGCAATCCTAGTGAGTAAGAGAGCGCGGTGCCATTGCGACTGCGGCCTTGTGCCTCGGTGTTGCGGCTGCGACTGCGGTTCCTGCACCTGCCGCAGCAGCCAAGGATGTCCGCCGTCATGCACCGCAGGTCACACCTCGTCTGGCAGCGTCATGAGGGAGTTCGGTAAGATGGTAACGTCTGTTAACATGACGTCAGTCAGGTCATCCCTTGCACGAGCAGCTGATGGTGGTGTTGCCCTGCACACGTCACCAACCCATCTCGAAGACTCTGTGGCCTCCACAACAACCACGAAAGCCTCCCTAACTACGCCTGAGACTTCCTTAGCGACGGCTGAAGCCCCCGGAACAACTAAGGGAACCTCCGTAACAACGACTGGAACCTCCCTAACAACGGCTGGAACCTCCCTAACAACGGCTGGAACCTCCGTAACATCGACTGGAACCTCTGTGACAACGACTGGAACTTCCGTCACCACGAGTGAAGCCTCCCCAACATCGACTGGAGCCTCTCGAACAGGCAGTAGTGTAACAACGACTGCAGTCTCCCTAATAACCTCCTCCGGCGCTGTAACAACGTCTGGCTGCGCAGTAACAAAATCTGAGAGCGTGACGAAAATGCTTACGACCACAGTAACTGCGCCTGTCAAAGCAGTAACACCGTCTGGTAGCGCGGTAGCAGTAACAACGCCCAGTGGCGCAGTAACAACGCCCAGTGGCGCAGCAACGATGCCTAGCAGCAAAGTAACATCACCTAGTACCGCAGTAACAACGCTCAGCATCGCTGTAACACAGTCTGGCAGGGCAATAACAAAACCTAACAGTGCGGTCACGGGATGTCGTGACGTCACACTACGTCAAACATGCATCACAGGTAAATATTAAGATTTATTTCTCTCTCTTCATTATTCCTGTTTCAGCTGATTGGATAATGGCATAATACAAATCAACTCCACCCACTTTACTCTTGTCTCTCAACTCGAACTCATCATCTTCCCATCAGAATTCGCTCGACCCAGCAAAAGAAGACGTTTGGTCAAGTTCCACAAGGGCACCACTTTACACCCTCCGATCAGCGCCATCGTGTGAGTTCGACGCGATCAGTCAACGAGTCCTTGTGAGTTCGACCAACCATATGACTCCTCTTAAGAGTTCAACGCAACCAAAACGACAACTCTGTGAGTTCAGCCAGTCAATCATGACTTCTTTTGGGTTCAACGCAACCGCTCAACGACTCTCTGAGTTCTTCCAGTCGACCATAAGACTAATTTTGAGTTCAACACAACCAGTTAACAATTCTTCCGGCCAATCAGCGTGACTTGTATTAAGATTATAGCCAATAAGCGTCTACTTAATCTTGTGAAATCTTTAGGGAGTTAATCTTCTGTCCAATCAGGTCTTTACAAGTGTTTACCAGCGAGTCAGATTGACTTATGCATTTAGGGGTCATTGCATTTGAAAAAGAACACAAATTACACTCTCCCATGTGTTGCCCATCTGTGACCAACTTGCAAATGTGGCTTTACATACGACACAAAAGTTCCTTGCTCTAACCCCATGTACCTATCCATCTTCCACGACTCTTGTTCACAACACCACTCCCTGCTGGGCTGGGAAAATTGCCTTCAGTAGATTTTAACTTTAAGGGAAATACTTTCATGTTCTTGGCCAATTTTTCAAAAGCTTGCTTCGAGGTCTGATTAGGTTTTTATTAGATATTCTGGCTGCAATGTATATATAGTGTCTATGTGAATTTTAGCCTATAAACTGTCTCGGTGGAATCAGAAAAAATTAATTGAATATTAAAAGATCTTGAGCAGGATGGGTTGACCCACTGGTTTCTGACTGTACCTATGAGTCGTGCCGTCGTGCTCAATGTGTTAATGCTAATTCTACTGACCCCTGCACCATTTAGCATATTAACCGTCAGCTACTTCTAGAAGGAACTAGTTCTAGTACCATTTTACTAGTCATAGTGTATCTCTTAACACTT
The DNA here is from genome assembly GCF_036320965.1 of Panulirus ornatus. Classification (NCBI taxonomy): domain Eukaryota; kingdom Metazoa; phylum Arthropoda; class Malacostraca; order Decapoda; family Palinuridae; genus Panulirus; species Panulirus ornatus. Next base: position 3,935,049 of record NC_092234.1, read on the forward strand.
ACTTCTCGAGCTTGAGGTCCGGGCCCAGGAGACTGGTGTATCTCTGAGGTAGACAGAGCTATCTCTCAGTGAGTCAGCGTCACAGAGATATCTCTGTTAGGTAGATATACCTCTTGGTTAGCGAGAGATGGAAATATCATTCCTAGTTAGCAAGTCTCTTGTCTTACTGGTACAGAATGTCTATATGACCTGGTCAGGACAACCTGAGGAGAGACAGGTATGGTAATAATAATCAAGCTAGGTTATAGAAAGCATCTATTTGCATCAGACGTAAATAATCATGCCATAAATCCCTATTAGAATCTAAAATTCACACTCCAGCAGGACCTCAAAAACCTTTATGACAATTTTTCAAAGTTTGTGAGACGTGTGTTTGTAGAGGAATCACCGACCTTTCCGGGAAAGATATGCATTCCTGGGAGGTAGTAATTACTAAGAAGAACTTTAGCGTTTGTCTCATATCTTGGGAAATATAATTGACACATTCTCACGTAATTATGAAATAATTTATCAAGACAACTTTATATTTTTTGAAATCCTTATTTTTTTTTTTTTTTATCTAGTACGAAAGTTTTGCTTGCTAAATCGCCATTGTTATTATTATTCATAAGAAATACTTCCCCGTGAGGCAATTGACACCAAAAAGAGATGTATATATGTAGACTGTTCTGATGTGGAGGATGGTATGTGTAATAGAATGTGTAGATCATTGTCCCTTGCTAGTTGCTGTCTATCACAGTGTCTGAACATTTACATATGTAATATTTATTTACAAATCATCTTTTATGAGGATTACTTAATTGTGAATGCATATATATATATATATATATATATATATATATATATATATATATATATATATATATATATATATATATATATGTATATATATATATATATATATATATATATATATATATATATATATATATATATATATATTAGTATGTACATACATATTTAATGTGTAATATTTTCTAGTCTTACAACCAGTCGCTATACACAGCTTTAAGGTTCCAATAATGTGAATAAAGAGAACATTAAAATCCTATTCATTGCAACCTTTCTCCTATGACGTGGTCAGCAAGGCTAGCATGTCGTACTGGGGTCCTGCAAGGTGAGACTGTCCAACCTTGAAGGATGTTCCAAGGAACACTCGTGTGACCTGCAGTGCAGCACAGTTCCATGGAACACTTGTGGCAGAAATATTGGAAAACTGAAATACTTTTACGTCAAGTACCATGGCCATAACCCAACCCATCATAACTCAGGCAAAAGCCACACCAGAGGTATGGGCCTTGTGCCACTGGATCCCTCAGATGATGGGATTCAACACCGTAAACCTGTGTCAGGATCTGATACAGAGTTTCCAAAGGTTGGGTTACTACAGTGAACCTCCCCACCACTGACAAAGCCACGTCTACGTCCCCCAGGCCATACTGAAATGGGTCCCCCTCCCCCCAAACTCTGCCCCCCCCCCTCCCCCCCAGCGTAGGTCGTGGTGGTACAAGTCACCTTCCCGCCTCCCTCCCGCCCAGCACAGGTCAAGGTACACAGATTCCCTGCACGTCAGCGGTACACTGTGTATCTTGACCTACAGAAAATACTTTTTTTTTCTACCCTCTGGCTCGTAATTGTTCATTTTTGCAATTACTGTTGGTGTACTATTTCTGAACAAAAATACAGGGAAATTTTGAAAAAAAGTAATCAAATACTCCTCGTCTATAACATAGTATTCGAAGAGTTTACTTAAATCGAATGAAAGTATGCACGAAAAGTGTTATGTAAGTGGACATTGATTATCCCATTACATCAATTAACAAATATAAGAAAACAGTAATTATGAAAGCCATTCATACTGTACGGTGCAGCTACAGTGTGTCAGTTACGAACACACAACAAAGGCAGAGATACATGGACACTTAAAGGCCCCGCTCGGGGCTCTGGTCGATTAATGGGAACCTGGCTTAGGCTGTTGTGTGTGTGTGTGTGTAGAGTACCCCAGCTGGTAGTAACTAGTGCACACGATTGCTGTATCATGTTGGATGAGAAAAAAAAAAAAAGAGCGCAAATCACTATCAATAACAACCACGTCTCCCGTAACTACGTCAACTACGACGCGACGCCGAAACGCTCCACTCAACGTTCATAACAATCACTGTTTCCACCCCCCATCGGCCGACCCCGGGGGAATAGGGGATTGGGGGGGGGGGTTGCTGCTACACCCTGTAATGACGTCACGGCTGATGGGGAGGTGAGGGGTCAGGGGAGGAGGTCACGTTCCATTTCCGTAATTATGGACTTGTGTTTAGCTGGAAGGGGGGGATCAGGAGTGTATGTACGTACGTACGTGTGTGTGTGTGTGTGTGTGTGTGTGTGTGTGTGCAACCCGAGGAAATCTCAACCTGACACACACACACACACGGACAGGACTCATACTCGATCATGTTCACGGATGATGCCGAGGTACATATATATATATATATATATATATATATATATATATATATATATACTCTTGTGAGAGTAATTAATGTTAAAAGTTGGCAACCTGGTGTGACAGATGGCCTGCCATGACAAATGACAGCTCTGACAAGACAAGGGTAAAGGGGGGGGAGGGGGTTAGGAGGGGGCGGCAAGGTGGGGAATTCAGCGGTTCATACGTGGGGGGGAGGGGGGAGAATATGATGAAAATGTATATGAAATACGCCCTTTTGCTCTTGACATACCAGTATAAATATTCATCTTCAACTTCTAACTTTAAACAAACAAACAAAAAGAATTAATAATTACTATAATTCGTAATTCCAACATTTCTTGGTCTTGAGTTATTGTCTCGATCAAAATAATAATAATTACACGTAGTTGTGTCATAAGCCCACACGAGGCAATGTGCTGAAGACATTATCATTATCTTCCCGCTATCGTCAGCAGCGTCAGTGTGGTCGCGAAGCCCGACTCTTGTAACGAAAAGCCGCGCCTCACAGCCCTCCTCCTCCTCCTCCTCCCGCCTCTCCCATTTACCGCAGTTAACGTGGCGTGTGACACTCCCTACCACACCGTCCCAGCCACAATATCCGCCACATTCTTCTCCCTCTCCAAAATGTCAACAACGAGCCAAAGATGGAGTGAAAAAAGGGAGGGAAAAAAAAATAAGATAAAGCAAGTCTTTAGGATTGTTTCCCCTCCAATAATCCCATCAGAAAAAACGTCGTTAAAGAAAATGGGATAGTCGGTGAATATCAACCATAGAGGTGGTGATTTGTCGTTGTCAGACCATTACTGCTATATTAATGATGGTCTTTCCTTCATGGGAAAGACACATTAAAGCAGGATGCTCTGAGGTCTTATTAACACTGACATTCTTTTTTTTCGCTTTTTCCAAGATTTTATTTTTTTATATCTTCCTCCGACTTCGAGTTACATTAATCCAATTTTAATGAGGTGAAATGCCGAAGTGTTCTCGCGTATATCAACTGGATGATAATCATACACCGAAAGGAAAAACTGTCGGATATTTTTTTAAACCTTTCGGTAAAAATCTACGAAAATTTTTCTTGTGGTCTACAGTCTTTATTCCTCCTGTTCAAATAAGAGCTATGAAGAGATAATTATAAACACTAATACATATTCACAAAGATAAAGAAAGATAAAGTCAGCAACTCAACATTTCCGCGAGGATAAAAGAGATGGTAATTATGTGGCGTGTCGTCTCCCACGAGTATAAACAACCTCCCCAAACACCTGACATTCCCCCCCTCCTCCCCGGCACCCGCACCCCTTAAACAAAAGACAAACGACAAAACAAAAGAACATCCACTCGACCTCCCCAACACTATCGTGGCCACAGTAAGCTTTAATGCCGCATGTACCCAGGGGTTTTCTCGTCGATCTGACGAGTCGTACCGTCGTGTTCAAGAGTCGTACCGTCGTGTTCAAGGGTCGTACCGTCGTGCACAAGGGTCGTACCGTCGTGCCCAAGGGTCTTGCCGTCGTGCTCATGGGTCTTGCCGTCGTGCCCAAGGGTCGTACCCTCGTAGTCAAGGGTCGTGCTACCATGTTCAAGGGTCGTGCCGTCGTGCTCAAGGGTTATACTGTCGTGCTCAAATAGTTGATCGTATGGGAGTTATAGACGCAGTGGTGATGGGGACGGCAGTGAGGGAGACAGTGGTGATGGAGACGGCAGTGATGGAGACAGCGGCGAGGGAGACAGTGGTAATGGAGACGGTGTGGGAGGAGGAACAACATGCGGGTCCCCCTCGGGGCAGGTTCCCACACCACACAACACTAGGTGGCCCCAGGATATGTGAGAGATGAAGAGCACGAAGCAGCCACACAGTACTCAAGACACATACATGGGCAGGGGTACACGAGACACATACATGGGCAGGGGTACACGAGACACGTACATGGGCAGGGGTACACGAGACACGTACATGGGCAGAGGTACACGAGACACATACATAGGCAGGGGTACACGAGACACATACAAAGGCAGAGGTACACGAGACACATACACAGGGGAGAGATATGTAACACACATACGAGAGAGAGAGAGAGAGAGAGAGAGAGAGAGAGAGAGAGAGAGAGAGAGAGAGAGAGAGAGAGAGAGAGAGAGAGAGAGAGAGATTTACAAGAGATATGGGTGCAAATACATATACGAGACATAAGATACCGGAACAGATATACATAAGACATAAAGAGGACTCATCCGTCCTTATGTATAGTCCTGGTCTCACATATGAGGTGTTCTTGTATCCTTACTTGACAGAGCTGAGTTGAAAGCGGTCTGCCTTATAAACCCTCCCAGGCTCACTTCAAAACATGATCTTCTTGCCCTACGCCGCAATGTTGATTCACTTTCCCTCCTCTATAGGTACTACTTTGGTTTTAGCTCCCGAGAGCTGGCTGCCTGGGTGCCCTCCATCACTGACAATACTTAATACTCGGCAAGCTGCTGCGTTACATGATTACTTCATGACCGTTGGCAATTCAAGGGTGGGGTCGTCTTGATAACTGTTTCTTTACTTACACCTCAAAGCTCTGGAACTCTCTACCTCTCACGTCGTTACCGATAACTATGATCTGGTACATTACACAACACAGGCTTTCCACTTCCTTCATAATTCGTAAAGATTTTCCCTTGTTTCATCTTTCACCTTTCACGAACCTCTCTATATCTCAACTAAGATCCAGCCTTGATGTGGACTCTTGTCCGTGACTGGAGCCTCCAACATAAAGAAAAAACGGGGCACATGATCTGCCCAGAAGAAATACGTGGAAAAAATAAGATAAGACAAAAAAAAAAAAGTCTACTGATAATACAAAGAAAGAGAGAGACATAGAAAGGGAAATACTGAGGCAGTGACATAGAAAGTGGGTATGCCAAACGAGGAAACAGAAACATATACACAAGACACAGTACGAGAAACACAAAAACAGATAGAATACATAAACATGTATAGTAAATATGACACACGTACGCTTAGAGAGAGAGAGAGAGAGAGAGAGAGAGAGAGAGAGAGAGAGAGAGAGAGAGAGAGAGAGAGAGAGAGAGTGTCACATTACAACATCCGGGACCCTCCTTTTCCCCCTGCCATGGACCTTCCCACGCTTCAAGGGGGCACCATCCCCCCCTATTTGCCCCTAGGTACTACTACCCTTTGCATCCCCCCCCCCTCCCTTCCCTGTCCCCGCTAACGACGCCCAGCCATTACCGTGGGGTCGTGTTCCACACACATCTGTCTCCTCTCTACCTGCCTCTCTTCCTTTTAAACCCCTTCAGCACGACGGGAAAACCGCTGAGTAAGAAGGTACGACTTTTCAGAACGATGGTATGACCTCTTAGGTTTTGGGCATCAAGGTACGACCTACTGTGAACGACCGTAAAACCCCTTGAAGTACAATGATTTTCAACTAAAGGTTAGACCCTTTAAACCATGACGACATGAAAGGTACGACCCTTTGCACCATGACGACATGAAAGGTACGACCCTTTACACCATGACGACATGAAAGGTACGACCCTTTAAACCATGACGACATGACAACCCTTGGCATAAGGGCATCACCCTGGAACATGTCAGTACGACCTCTAGGCATATTCACTAATCATACACTTAAATATGAATCAATACATGACATAAATCAATATACAGAGGATACATGATAATACAAATAAAGTAAATGATCCAGGCACGGATAATAAAGAATATATACATTGACAAACAGGAAGGTCTATAACAGTGCCAGTGTATATGTCTGTCTGAGAGTGTATTATAATGTAGGCATAGGGTAATGTGAGTGGACTCATGAAGACGTGCGTAATTACGTATTTGTTTTATACGGGGAGGAAGTTTACACTCGCGGGGCCCCACCACTTAAAGTGTCTCTACTATCATGCAATCTTCCTCACTCTTTATTTCCCTCATGATCTTGGTATCATCTGCAAACAGTCCAGTCCTTCTAGTAAGTGTGTGAGGATAGGTAAGCGTTGGTGTAATCACCAATCCGTGACTGCGTGTACAGCTATTCTCGTAAGAGACTAATAATAATCACATACATACACACAAACACACACACATACCACAACCTAAGTCAGGTATACATTAACAGAGCAGCCCCGAAGGGAGGACGAACAGTTGGGTTGGCTGTGGGCCGAGCGCTGCATGAATCACTGTCAGCCACGTAGACTACTACAATTGTATTTAAGGGTTCTTATTATAGTATTTACGATACCAAAGGTAAACACGACATTGATAAATCTCATTTCTTCAATCACTATAAAAGAAATAGCTTAATATATCTCCACTATTTTAACAAGCTAACGTAACTAGCCAACAGTCACATCAAATACAAATATTTCATGTTACTGATACAGATTGGACTGGTACACTTACAAAATGTGTTCCAAGACGTTAGGTAAATGGTGCCCAACACTTCCAACAAGACCACAGACAAAAAACACTGACAAGTAACACTGGTGCTGAGCAGTGTCTGTTGGCCTGCCACTGCTCGGGAAACACAAAGCTTACGTCATACATATGTTGGTAAGACCCGTGGACGTGGGTTCTCAACGGCCGAACTACTCGTACTGCTGTAAACAATCAGTCGGGGGTGATCCAGCTAGGCGTTCGTGTGGACGGATTCTCGGACAGCGGCCGACTTCGTCAGTGAAGCCTCGCCATGGCATGTGTTGGCCGTTCACGGACGACTGTGAGTAATGTTTACAAGTCCCAAAAACTCAATGCAGGTGCATCGTAGATCATTAATCATTTTGTCCGTAATTTTCATGTAACGCACAATTATTACATAATCATGTTACGCTTTGCATTTTTTGTGGCCTTTTTAAAATCTGAGAAAATAACAAGGCCATTCGAACACACGAAGTTATATGTTTACTGAAAACCTAGATTTCCTCTCGGCCTTCCTAGTTACAAACCAGTGGCTGGCTGGCAGCTGAGACCAATGAACCACCTCACCACCAACTTAACTCCTTCAGTACAATGACATTGTACTCAAAGGGTTAAGATTTACCCATTTCATGGAGCACACACACACACACACACACACACACACACAGTCTTTCCGTGGTGTAGTGGTTAGCGTCGGTAAGGGCCTGCCGTTTCAATACGTGGATGCAACAGTCGTCCCACAGCCAGCCAAGCTCTTCATCCTCCCTTTGGGTTTGGTCGATAAATGGGTACCTGGCGTAGGCTGGGAGGGGTATGTGTGTATATATACATAGGAGTAAAGACATACAAACAAGGTCAAGAGACGGGGCAATACGAGTGTCAAACTCTCTCCTTGTAACACACAAACAGTAAACAGACAAACGCCTCTACAAAGAGAGAAAGCACTCAGAAAGGGTGACAGGGTAACCGCCTTTATCAAACAACTAATTTGGCGATAATTGGCCGTAACGAGCGGATGGCTATCCGGCAGTTATCTAGCGGAGACTGGTGCCCAACAAGCCGCGCCCTGACGCAGACAACCAATTAGGTAGTTTGGACTTGTACCACTAGTTAGGTTAGGTGGTGTTTGTCTTGGCTGGGGAAAGCCCTCGCTGTTTGGTCATTTGCTATCATTTTCCCAAATGTATACCAACAAACGTTGTGTGTTTTGGTTTGTTATTTTTGCCTTGTAGCGTCTTTTGTGTATTTTTGTTTATTGTTTTGTCTTTATTTCTAAGTTGGTTTGTATGTGGCTTTTGCTTGTGTTTTAGTCCTGGCATTTGTGTTTGTCTCTGGATCAAATCTAAGGCTGTTCATGTCAGTTTTGGGATACAGCAGAACTTGTAGATTTAGATGAAGTGAGTATCAGTATATTCCTTACATTTAGTCTAACTGATTTGGAAGTCGTGGATAAGATAAAATAAAATTGATTTATTGACAAAGGATTTATCTTTTGTCAATAATTAAGACGAGTGGTGAGGGATATGAAGCTCAAGGAAAATGTGGGACTAATTACTGTAAAAGTTGGTGAAACTCTGATCAAAATCAATCGAACCTATGAAAACCTAACCTAACTTTCCCTAAGAGCCAATGGTTACCTTATTTTCAATATCATTTGAAAATTATGATTGTTATAGTCTCTTGTTTAGGTCCAGTTGCTGGGAAATTTGAGCGGTGTGTGAACACAAACGCGCCTACACGAACAAACCACTTACAGAGAACGTCCTTAACTTTGTATACCATTTACGTTGGTATACTTCGACTACAACAACCATAGTTACGGTAATCTTTAGCTGCTAGGGCAAATTATGGGAGGTTTTTCACAGTTCCCTTTCTGAGCTTATGAAAAAAATATATCTTTTCATACTTGTTCACCGTCTGAACGAGGTAGGGCCTGGAACAGACGACCAATTGACCCGTTTGTACTCACCTATTCCACTTCAATTTCAAATCAGTCCGCGAAAAAATAAGGAATGGAATTCTTATGTTGTCACCAGGTACTATGTATTCTACAGCTGCCATGTATAACGCACCGAATCCCGGTACCCACCATCCATAGAAAAGCCACGCACGTCATACTGCGGTTTCCCCTGACCATGATTAATTTTGGCCAAATTTTACACTAATTTACCCTATTTTGTCCCTGATCTTCACAGCCCTCCCAACTAACATCGTGTTTATAATCTCGGGATTATTTACGGTCATATCAGCTCTGCTAAATCACCGGTTAGGGTAGTAGGTCCTTCAACATACGTTCTTCCAAATCATTTATCATTTTTGTTGTCCCCCAAAGCAATATGCATTGTCTATCGACTTTTAATATATAATAATAAACAAATCTATTGAAAATCGTACCTAGTTGTAGAAGATAGATATGTTTTTTTTTGCAACCCGTCGTGTCTTCTATTTACATTACCATGTGAAGATCAGCTGATCAGTCATTAGTCAAATGTAGATCCAACGTAATTCCCTTCTCATGTTTCAATATATTACTTTTATTTCATGCATTAGACATTAAATAAATAAATAAATGAACACACACACACACACATATATATATATATATATATATATATATATATATATATATATATATTTTTTTTTTTTTTTTTTTTTTTTTTTATACTTTGTCGCTGTCTCCCGCGTTTGCGAGGTAGCGCAAGGAAACAGACGAAAGAAATGGCCCAACCCCCCCCCCCATACACATGTACATACACACGTCCACACACGCAAATATACATACCTACACAGCTTTCCATGGTTTACCCCAGACGCTTCACATGCCTTGCTTCAATCCACTGACAGCACGTCAACCCCTGTATACCACATGACTCCAATTCACTCTATTTCTTGCCCTCCTTTCACCCTCCTGCATGTTCAGGCCCCGATCACACAAAATCTTTTTCACTCCATCTTTCCACCTCCAATTTGGTCTCCCTCTTCTCCTCGTTCCCTCCACCTCCGACACATATATCCTCTTGGTCAATCTCTCCTCACTCATTCTCTCCATGTGCCCAAACCATTTCAAAACACCCTCTTCTGCTCTCTCAACCACGCTCTTTTTATTTCCACACCTCTCTCTTACCCTTACGTTACTTACTCGATCAAACCACCTCACACCACACATTGTCCTCAAACATCTCATTTCCAGCACATCCATCCTCCTGCGCACATCTCTATCCATAGCCCACGCCTCGCAACCATACAACATTGTTGGAACCACTATTCCCTCAAACATACCCATTTTTGCTTTCCGAGATAATGTTCTCGACTTCCACACATTTTTCAAGGCTCCCAAAATTTTCGCCCCCTCCCCCACCCTATGATCCACTTCCGCTTCCATGGTTCCATCCGCTGACAGATCCACTCCCAGATATCTAAAACACTTCACTTCCTCCAGTTTTTCTCCATTCAAACTCACCTCCCAATTGACTTGACCCTCACCCCTACTGTACCTAATAACCTTGCTCTTATTCACATTTACTCTCAACTTTCTTCTTCCACACACTTTACCAAACTCAGTCACCAGCTTCTGCAGTTTCTCACATGAATCAGCCACCAGCGCTGTATCATCAGCGAACAACAACTGACTCACTTCCCAAGCTCTCTCATCCACAACAGACTTCATACTTGCCCCTCTTTCCAGGACTCTTGCATTTACCTCCCTTACAACCCCATCCATAAACAAATTAAACAACCATGGAGACATCACACACCCCTGCCGCAAACCTACATTCACTGAGAACCAATCACTTTCCTCTCTTCCTACACGTACACATGCCTTACATCCTCGATAAAAACTTTTCACTGCTTCTAACAACTTGCCTCCCACACCATATATTCTTAATACCTTCCACAGAGCATCTCTATCAACTCTATCATATGCCTTCTCCAGATCCATAAATGCTACATACAAATCCATTTGCTTTTCTAAGTATTTCTCACATACATTCTTCAAAGCAAACACCTGATCCACACATCCTCTACCACTTCTGAAACCGCACTGCTCTTCCCCAATCTGATGCTCTGTACATGCCTTCACCCTCTCAATCAATACCCTCCCATATAATTTACCAGGAATACTCAACAAACTTATACCTCTGTAATTTGAGCACTCACTCTTATCCCCTTTGCCTTTGTACAATATATATATATATATATATATATATATATATATATACATATATATATATATATTTATTTTTTATATTTATTATACTTTGTCGCTGTGTGTGTGTGTGTGTGTGTGTTTGTCAATTCATCTTGAAATGCAGGTGGTATATGGTAATTTCCATAGTAACATTTTTCCTGTCTAAATTTCCATTCGGCAGCTTTTGTCTGCGGTACGGTCGTTCCCATAATCCAATCACTCATTAGATCACCCTATCTCTTCAAACTTCCGTTTATTTCCCATCATCAGCCTCATCAAATTATCCTTGATCGTCATTTAATTGCCATCCATCCTGGTTAACGATCGCTATCTGTGACACAGGCGATGATTAACGGAGGCCGGAGGGGCACAGATTGCTCCACTTGTGATGGCGATTCAGACAGATGGTCGCACTTCCCTACAATCCCTGACTGTTACTGTCCACCGGTATGGGAAGACTATGAGAGAATGATTTCATAAACGTCTGTTATTTGTCTGTATATATGTAAATGTGTTTACGTATGTATATCTACCAACTTGTTATTAATGGGATTCTTACACTCGTAGATTTCATTTGATGTCCACAATGTTTGCATGTGACGATATGGCTGTTGTATGTTCCTAGTTGGATAAAAGTGAATATCTTTATGTTGCTATACGAGACGTCTGATATTCCCATGATTCTCCAAGGTTATTACTTTTCTGCCTGTCTGTTTGTCTGCTTGTATGACTATGTATATCTATCATTATCTACATATATCCTTTCGCATGTTTTATGGTCAAAATCATAATTCCTCAAAGAAAAAAAAAAAATGGAAGAAAAAAACTATCAGGACATAATAATGAAAATGATGATATAGAATAATCCAGAGATAATTTTATCATACATGAACAACGACCACACCAACGGCTACAGCAGTGTCGGGCCTGGACCGTTGGCTTGAGTCTGCCCAGCCTATTATATAACGGCTTCCTTACTGGAGTTAGCTTAGTGGGGCCGGCCACACGCCACAGCCAAGCTAACTAACTCTCTCCACTACGCCCGCCACACGGGTCTTGCAATCTCCTAATCCAAAACCAGGATGTCCAGATAAGATAATGCTTTTTTTTCTGAGATATTCTTTCAACAGTTGAAACACAAAGTTGTAATCGTACCAGTCACCCCTTAGGAGTGCAAACAGAAGATTGGGTACAAAATCCCACTCGAACTTGATAAATGATAAGGAGTTAAATAGGCGGGTAAACTTGGGGGAAGTTATAATGTCGGATGGCAACAGGGTGATATTTTTTTTTCTCTCTACCAAGACGAACAACGCCATTACTCAAGACCAACTGTTCCATTTCAGAACCACAACGCTGACACGAACTTCGGCAGTTTCGATATATGATAAACCTTTCCAGTGGTAAGTTGTTACTCGGTATTTATTAGTTGAAGACGTCATTATTGGTTCTAGGATCAACACGGGCTAGGCGGCGATGTTCAAGGCCAGATCAGACCTCGCGTCGCGACGCTCGGCCTCTCTGGTGATCCTGTTCACCCCCACCTGACTTCTCGCTTTCCCACCGACTTTTCTGTTAGCTATGGCTGACCTTCATACTTGTCTGGTATTATGCACCTACTGGCAGGAACTCTCATTCAGTACATGAGCTTTATATATATATATATAATATATATATATATATAGGGGGGAGACATATGTAGCCTTTCAGGCAATATGTTCATCCTTTGATACCTCACCAGACTCGTCTACTTCCCCTACACTTCTGGGAGTACCTCAGACAACACATGATGGCTCGTTCATGTAGCCAAATTCTCTCGACTTCCACTGTTCAACATTAATCGCTTGACTTCAGCCTAGTACTTTATCTTGGACGGGACATATCCTTATATATATATATATATATATATATATATATATATATATATATATATATATATATATAATAAACGCATACAATTATCTAACATTACATTTTATTTCTGGTCATGTGCAGTGAAGTGCTCATAAGCAGGAGTTTGTCATCTCAAACTTATAGTGGGAAGGATTTCTCATAAAATTACGAGTTCGCATTAAACTCACGATATGAATAGTTTGTCTCATGTTCACACTGAAAGCAGGATCTATTGTGTTGTATTTAATTAATGTCGTGTAAATTTACGTTATGTTAATCTAACCACTACGAAACATTTAAAATATTAATAGATGAAATACATTTGCTTCCTTCTGCCGTAATTTATCCGTACTAGAATATCTGTATATGCTCATACATTTAGACATGTCTATAAACACAATCATACACAAAATAAGTTTGAAGCAAACATATGCACTTGTACACTTAGCCTCAGACAATGCAAATGCAGTTACCATTATTTAGAAAACCATTCACACCATTACAAAAATATACAAATAAATCATGAAATAATTATAATCACAATTACAAGGAAAAAATGAAATAGGTATGTACATATTCATTTTATTACTGCACTCTTGTTGTAGAGTAAAATATACATAGCATTCTGTGTTGGTGGTACTGTTGTTTTCTACTAGCTGATTGTAGAGCACATCTAACCTCTTACAAGAGATTTTCAGTAGACACTGAACCAAACATGATGTAGCGAGTAGTAATAAATAAATATCACAAAAATTTCTATATGGATTAGCTCAAACCCTGCTTTGCATGTTATCATTATAAAGAAAAACAAATAGTATCTAAACACATTTTGCAAAGATTTCTATAATATTAAAGGTAACGACATTGAACCTGAAATTTCTGTAAAATGTACAAGATTTAATGAATTAAAACATTTCCTCTTATGTCCACTGACCTTTACATCAGAAGCTATTTGTCTTACAACCAACCCATTTCAGGTTTTCTACTTTTTAAAATTATTGGTTTCATTTCTATTTCACAAATTTCATTTTCTCAATACCTAATATCAACATCACTCACTCCTCATAGTCATAATCTTTAAGAACAACAATAATAATGCAACAGTGGATAAAAACATTTAGGTAATTTCCTCTAGGAGTGACGTACAATTGTGACTCATCATAGTTTCAGCACCATACCATGTCCAACCCAGTGATATTCTGTCTTGCACTACACAACTTGATTTTCCAGCACTGACTGATTACACAAATTTGACTCAATATCATGTGAAGAAAGAAGAGAGAGAGAGAGAGAGAGAGAGAGAGAGAGAGAGAGAGAGAGAGAGAGAGAGAGAGAGAGAGGAAACGACACTGGACTAGATGCCATATATTGCATGAATCGTGCTTCGTCCTGGGCCAAGGTGTTGCGAAGGACACCCGAGCTACGCTACACCACGAAATGCTACAATTGTACTCTACGCTAACATCTCACTCGACACCCATCCCTCGCCTACATTGTACAGTCATAACATGAGATCATAAATTCCAGGCCTGATTCTTCTTCCCATTATGAAAACGTAAATTCAAACCTATGGTCCATGAAAAAAAAGAAAAAAAAAAGTTAATAGCAATTTGGAACATACTATAAAATAGCATTAACAATGAAGTCAACCCTAAAAACAGTTTCATCTTAAATTTAAAAGGCTAGAGAATCATAATGGGTATATTCAATCAGGATCCCGTTTAAAAATTAATATAAACTAAATTTGGAACACTGGATGACATTAAGGTTCCCCATCACACTACAACTATTACAAAAATATTCTAATTTTCAGTCTTCCAGCGATCCAGATTTGTGTTATCACTATTTCCAGTAGCTGACCCTGGAGACCAGAATCGGTAGTACTTGGCTAATATATCTCACCTTACAGACTACAGTGATAAAAGTGTTAAGTATGCCTCCCCTGATGCAACTTATATAATTATCACCACAGCATTTAAGTATCCTTACAAAATACTGTTTATATGAATTCTTCAACAATTTCCTGTCTTAGTATAGTAAGCAGCACGCACATTCTGAGGCGTGTGGTCTTAGATGATTCTAGCAAATGCTGTATAGTTCAAATAGCAGCATTTGCTACAATGGACACCATGCCATCCTCACACAACAATGCAACAAATAATATTTTTGATGATGCTATAAGATCTAGGACTTAAAAATACTAAAAAATAAATATAGGTTTGACTAGCCTACATCTGCTCACTGTGGTAAACATTGCACAATCATCGTTTCTCTACTTACTCCTCTTGCCTGTTATTATATCCAAAACATCGTTTGTCAATCAGTACATATATTTCCTGTGGGTTCTTGAACAGAACACCGGCATACACAAGTATGAAGGCACTGCACAATGACTTGCTAAACACAGAAGGATCTGGCAAGGCTGTTGTATGTCAAACTGACTTATTGAGGACTATTACCCAGAGAGCAATGAAAGACAGATTCAGACGAAATAATAAAATGGCAACTGAACATTAACAGTACTTCTTACACGAGACTGACTCAGACCTGATACACTGACCCTACTGGTCAGGGATATATTTTGGTTTTTATATATCTCAATAAATATCACCAACTTTTGGAGTAAAGAATTATCCTCGTATTTGAGATTCAAAACTGTTTCCTGATGGTCCGACCACGAGGCAAAATACTGAAAATTTCGTTAAATACCTGTTATTAGAGCCTTAAGTTAGCAATGGTGGCAATATAAAGTGGGCTGGCCGTTAAAAAGAAACTTAAACAATAGTCTGTGGTCTGAGCTTCCACGCTGGCGATATAGCTATAGCTTAACGGTCTGACCAAGCTCGGAAAAAATATTTTTGCAAATTAAGTAAGAGCCTCCCACCAGGGAAGGTGGGAACTTGGCTGCTGATTGCTCCACAGGTCCTGCAGAAACATTATGCCTAAAGGTGTACACCAATAGCGATAACACACAGGGGTCTACAACGTAGAAGCCAACCTTACTAAGGTATGGTCTAAGCAAAGACCAGCCTTACTAAGGACTAACCCACGAAAGGTCTAGCCAACTGCACAAGTAGCCCCAAACATTAACCTAAACCACCAACATAATATATTATTTATAAATATCTCCTGAACCATTTACGACTCTTGTATTGTTGAGCTTCCCATTATTTCACCAATATTCAAATTCTGGCATTATGGGGGTAAACCCTTAGGCTTTAATACTACTACCCTGACACTCTCCAAGGCTCATTTTAGAATACCTATTAAAAATCTGTACAACATTAAAGTTCATATTTCTAACAGGTTTATTATTACTATCCTACCTCCAAGGCACAAGGATTTTGACCATTCGTGGTATCTGTTTAGATATAAACAGACTTTAACATGGTTCCTCACATTTAACTGAAACAATTTTCATATAAAAAGAAAAGTTTCAAGGAGTCACCACTTTTTGTACTTTAGATTTAACTAACTTGGTGTAAATCATAAGGCCACTTATAAAGGGGGGTGGGGGGATTATACTTGGCCAAACAACTGTGGCCTAAAGAGCACCATCTCATAAAGAAACAAACAACAAATGCAGACGCTTGACTGCACTAGTCCCAAGTGATGAAGAGATGCTTTTCCTACCATTCCAAATGACACTTGGAATCAGAAGAGCTCTTCAAGACAGAGAAGTTTTCTTAAAGCTCTTAAAGGTCATTTAACAAATCTTTTAAGAGCTCCAGAAAGGCCTCGTCAAAGACATCAGGTCTCCAAAAGGCCCTTAAGAGCCTTTTATAATCTCCCATAATCCTCGAAAGATTAGAGATTTAGGTCCTCGAAACAGCCCTGTAAGACCTTAGTAGACCCTCGAAAAAGCCTTTTAAATAGAGCTCCAGGGCATTCCTTGAACCATCCTTTCAAGGACCGTGGAAGACCTTAAAAGGCATGACCTTCCAGACTACCGCCGGCGAAGACCACTACTTGGAAGGTGTGGAGGGGGAGAGGGCCAGCTTCTTCCTGGGGGTGGTGACGTCAGGTTCACTATCCTCACACTTGGAGCAGGAGTGGAGCCGCTTCCTCTGGCGGCCATAGTCTGGAAGGAACACATAATATTTGAGGATCACAGACAAACTAAAGATACTGTAGGTCTATCTTATATTACATACTTTACTTAAGGCTAAAAAAAAAAAAAAAAAAAAAAAAAAAAAAAAAAAAAAAAAAGATCACAGGAAATCATTAAAACCACAATTCCTGATTTTTGGAAAATAATCCAAACATACCACAACGACGGATTGCTTGATGTGAAATGACAGAAAGAGGCTAAAACCTCCGACGTGCCACAAGTAATAACAATAGCGCCTCAGTCACACACTGGTAAATTAATTCTGGTTTAGAGGAGGTAAAAGCTCTGTCTCTCTCTCTGGCCTGTAACCTGAGCCTGGACCAAGAAAGAGTCAAGAAGAGGCAGCAGGAACCACACCAGCAGCCCTGGAGGGAGAGCCAATCAGCCAGGTGTTGTGGGTGGCGCTCCAGGTAAGACGGGAAGGAGACGACACAGCGTGTGACCTCTGCCACAGTCACGACCCTGCCCCACCACCCTCCCTAGCAACCCCGTACCCAGGGGCGCCCCGCCGGGCATCACGCTCACACAACCACAGCGCCACAAAATAGGAAGGGGGGGGGGGGGGGGGAGAGGAGGAGGAGGAGGAGGAGGAGAAAGAGAAGGGAAGGGGGTTGCTGTGGGCAGTAGCGAAAAGGGATGTAAATGAGAAAGGGCGAGGGAGAGGAAAAACGCAAAGAATGATCAGTCTGTAGAATAAATCTAAGAACTAGGATTGAGGTAAGTGCGGATGACATGATCGGTACGGCACCTCGACCATGGCTGGCTGGAGAGCACAATACTTAAACCGGAAAATAATATATATATATATATATATATATATATATATAATTGTGAGAAGCGCCTGGAGCCACAACAATGCAGCTTCGACCCTACACCAGCGTGAGTACCACCTCGTCCCACAGTATGTTTGTGTCAGCTGTATCTATGTATGCCAGAGTCTGCTGTACTACTTACAAATCTCATCTCAAGCCCCTGGTGTATGACTGAGTATGCTGTCTCTGGGTGCGTCTGTGATCAATTCGTATGTTCGTCTATGCTGTTAGTGGACGCCTTTGTCTCAATCTGCTGCCGCTGCAGTGTTTTCGACATCTCCGTCTCTCCACCTCTGATAATTCGTTGGGTAAATGTAATGTCAACAAAGACGTTCTGCACATGGATGGCATATCTTAAATTTGCTCTGTATTGCACATGTTATTACCTAGTTTGCCGTCAGCATCGCTTAGTATGCTGTAATCAAATATCATGAGTGTGGTGTACTGTAGACCTTCCACTAACCTAGTGACGGAGAGGTTCCCTCTATGTTCATGTACCCACTGTACACTATACTTACCTTCACCTACACCTAGATATGTGCCTTTCACCCACACTCTCACTGAAATGTAAATGTCAATGTCATCTTGGCAATGTAATGTCTATGGATGTATATCTGAGAAAAAAAAAAAAAGATATATAAATACATCTATTTTTGTGCGTCTGAGAATTTTTCTTTATCTGTTCCCCTTCTAAACTTTACATAGTAGGTCCGTCTCTTTGTATCTACCTTTCAAGCATTACTTTCTGTTATCCGTCATTTTGCAGTGTTGGATTCTCTCCGTATTTCTTATCATTCTGTCTATACTCCTCGGTTCTCTTTTCCTACTTTTACTCTTATCTGTCCCTCAATTTCTCCACCACTGTCTCCACAACATAGAAAAAGGGGGGCTGGGAAAGTTCTCAGGGACAACGGTACAACCTGCGCAAGGCTGCAGGAGGTCAAGAGAGTCAAGGGGTTCTCTGGAGGCAGTAGCGAAAAGGGATGAAGGAGAGGGCGGGGAGAGGAAACGCAAGAATGACGGTGGCGAAGGTTTGTAGGTAATGCTCGGCTGACTACTGATACGACAACCCAACCATCACACCTGTAGTAAATATTATAGATAAATAATATATATATATATATAGATTAAGAATTCCATATTCTTGTGAGCGATAAAAGGGAGGGAGCGGGGTGGAATCCCCACTACAGTTCCCCCCCCCCCCCCAAAAGGTGAAAGAAATTGGCCGTCGGTTCCCTACAGTAGTTGTGTCCTGTTCTTGGTATCCGTTGCGTATATGACGAATATTTAAAACAAAGAAAAAGAATGAGTATGTGTTTAGTGGATTGTATCAATTTTATGTTTTATCTTTGTGCGCCTTTGTTCTCATTGCTGGCAAGGAATGCAGGATTGGCCAACCCCCCCATACACATGATAATACATGGGTAACACGCAATTATACAAACATCCTGCACATGAGCATTTAAATGCTCTGTATTGCCACAGTATTCCTAGTTCCGCCCGTTAGTATCTGACAGCAATATCAAGCCTGGTTACTGAGACCTTCCACTAACTAGTACGGTAGTTCCCTTGTTTCATTACCCACTGTTCAGCCCACATCTACCTACAACCTCTTCCCCATATCCTTTCACCCCAATTGCTCTCACTGATTAAATGTCAATGTTCCATCTGGCACTGTGTCTCATGATATATCTTGGATCAAAAAATCAGTATTAATTCACTCTATTGTGCCCGAGAATTTTCAATACTGTTCCCCTTCTAACTTCACATAGTCCGTTTTTGTATCTACACTTCATCTTACCTTTCGTTATCCTGATTTACATGTACTCTCCACCGTATTCTTAAATCATGCTAATTTCCTCGGATCCTATTCCTACTTTTACTCCACTCACCTCATTTTTCCTCTCTCTGTACGTCTCTTGTCGCATCACTTAAACAAACTTGGAAATACCTTTCAGCATTCAACAGTACACCATTGCAAGGCTGTCGGGTCCAGTGTCACAGTCACTTGCAGGCACTTTTGTGCAGGGCGAAATGTGGCCCCCAAAGCGTTCGTATGTGATTGCTCGGGTTACCTACCGTGACCAACCACCACCACATACTAAAAACTTCACTTATCTATTATCCATATAAAATCACCTCAATTACTTGACTAAACTATTATCCTAATAAGTGTTTATAGAATACTTCACTATTCCTGTCCTACTTAAAAGCGACAAAGGGGTGGACGGGTGCTACATGAATCCCCCCTCGGTTCCCCCCCCCCCCCCAAAAAAGAACGAGTCAATTGGCCAGTAGGGTATTCCCTCAAGGCCTGCCCTCTTTCAACTACTCGCAATTCGCCCTCAAAACATTTAAAGAAAGAAAAAAATTATAATAACATGAACATAAACCCTCAATATAACATACTAATAACAATACATACATACATACATACACATATATATATACATACATATACACTGCCAAGAGTAAATATGAATAAAAGTAAGGTTACTAAGTTTACGAGAAAAATACCAGCTGGGGAGAGTTTGAATGGAGAAAATTTGGAAGTAGCTCGAGGTGGACATGGCAGCGAATGGAACCATGGAGGCAGAAGTGAGTCATGGGGTGGGTGAGAGCATGAAGGTTCTGGGAGCACTGAAGAATGTGTGTAAAGAGGCCATTATTTGGGAGGGCAAACACAGGCGTTTGAAGGTACAGCAGTTCTAGCAATGTTGTAAGGATACGAGGCATGGGCTGTAGATGAAAAGGTGTGGAGGGGTGGAAGAATTAGTTAAGAAATGTTTGAAGACAATATGTGGTGTGAGGTGGTTTAATCGAGCAAGTAGTAAAAGAGCATGAGAAACGTGTGGTAATAAAAAGTGTGGCTGGGAGCTGAAGAGGGAATTAGACCAAATTGGAAATGGAGAGATTGAGAAAGATTCTCAGTGACCGGGGTCTATACACTTAGGGTGAGAGGCATACACGGGAGAATGAATAGGAACGGTGGTATATAGGGGTTGACTTGCTGTCAATAAATTGAAACGGCGAGTGAAGCGGCCGGGATAAACCATGGAAAGGTCTGTGGGGCCTGGTTGTGGACATGGAGCTGTGGTTTCGGTGCATTGCACGACAGCCAAGATAATGGATGTGAGCGAATGCGGCCTTTCTTCATCTGTTCCTTACGATACCTAGCTAACGTGGGAAACAGCGATCAAGTACGTATACTAACCCATAATTTTATCCAAATACGTATACTTACCAATTTCTCTATGTTACTAACTGTACAGCACAGGGGAAGTTCTCCGTATAAAAGATTTAATCAACAATAGAGGGTTGTTGAGTATTACGTGAGGCAGTGAGAAACGACAAGGTCCCACGCCAGGCTACGACCATGCGAACCCTAAACAACAACAGCAACAATAACTCCGGCGGCGAGGCGTCTGGCGCGCGAGCCGTCGTCATGGCAACCGTCTGGTGACGTCACGTGCCCCCGCAGCACCTGCCGCTGGTCCCGCCGCTACAGGTCCCAGCGTGTCGGGTGACCGCACTGGCTGGACTACAGTATCCACACCTATTCCTATTGTCTTACTTGGGCCTCACAGCAGGGGGATAAGCTGGGGACAGTTAGACGGGAGGATAGGTTAGACAGTTTATGAGAAAGGAGGGAGGGGAGATGGTGACAATTGGACAGCTAAACAGTAGTATAGATACGAATCAGCTACACAGATAAAAGGGGAAACAGCTGGACAAATATCTCTAGAACAGATGGGCAACAAAAGTAATCCAACGTTACAATCAGCCCATAATTTGATAATTTTGCTACTGAAAAATTTTCACTATACTGGAGTGAAAATAAAAAAAAAATCAAAGTTAATAACTTTGAATCATATATAATGATATCTTCTTACAGCAAAATTCAAGTGACTTTAAAGGTACAATCAAGAGATATTATTATTAGAATCCAAGGCCAATAAGTATTGGCAAAATAGTAGTCACTAAACAGGTTTTACAAATTGTTCAGAACAAGTTAACGGTCCCAGACTTGAGAGAAAACAGATCAGAGAATAGTAGAATCAAGTGTACAGAGTAAATTTCACAAGGTCCCCCACACCTGTAGTGTACCTGACCTGCCGAAACGTGGATCCACGCTTGCTAGCCACGGCCTCCAACAGCCTGACTTAACAGTGAAAATATGGCAACATGGCCCAGGATTTAGATGAGAGAGAGAGAGAGAGAGAGAGAGAGAGAGAGAGAGAGAGAGAGAGAGAGAGAGAGAGAGAGAGAGAGAGAGAAGCAACAGGTCTTATCCTGTTGGCGGAGGTGAAAGTGTTCATCCTGGTTCCACCAGTGTATTGCAAAACACTTCTGACTCACATTCCTATGATGGTCGCTGTGTGTGTATGTGTGTGTGTGTGTGTCGGAGGGTACGTTAGGGTGCAGTACAAAGCCACGAACTTTAAGGGAACACTCGGGATTGTGTTCCTTCTAAGATGATGCAACACTAGGGATCACTCCACGGACCACAGCCGAGTACCCACATGCCTACACCCACCACCTCCACAAACACTCAGGATGGGTATATACACAACCAGAGTACCTCCTTACCTATGACCTACTTACTTATCAGTACTTAAGAGACTGCTAGGAGGCAGGGATTGACCGTAGCAATCACCGCAAAAAAAAGAAAAAAAAAAAAATCTTACCAAGAATGAATCACACGAGTTACGTGTTGTGTACCACATGGAGAGAATATATGTTTGTGGACAAAGCCAGCAGCCCATCCGTGGATGAGGCATGAGCCACCTGGGCCAAAGGAGTGAAACTTGATAGCTACTGAAGGGCTTGCTCTCTGCACAGCCGTCACTAACCTTCCCAATACCTAGGTGGGTATACTGGTATTATGATGAGATAGAACGTGGTAAGGGCTCTATCGCTCGTCAGAGAGGAAGATATACACTAAGGATAAACAAAGAAAACCACCAAGAACAAAAGCATCGAGTAAATCAATCATTGACAAGTATAAAAAAAGGTTTAAGGATACGAACAGTTAAGAATATGTGGGTGACGACGTGAAGCCAGCCAGCTAGCCAGGCGATGGCCAGAGGAAATCCACCCACAGCAACATGCTCAATCCTGCACATGAGAGGTACCGCAAGGAGTGGGGTTAGTCTTGCCCAGTTTTAACTTCCAACCACATTTCGTTTACATAGGTACAGCATACACATAGTATATATATATATATATATATATATATATATATATATAGTTTGTGTGTGTGTGTGTGTGTAGTAGGGTACATACAGAGTACGTCAAAATGTCATGAGATCAACCCGCATGATCGATCATGTTCCTACACCTACAAACCACACTCAGCAGTACACAGGACCAGACACGCTCACATAGCAGTACACAAGTCAAGACACACTCATACGGCAGTATGAAGGCACACTCGTACAGCAAATACACACGTGCAAATGTTTGGTAAACTAACAAAGAACAAGGCTGGATTAATCTGGTCATCGCACCTTGAGAAGTAGCGATGTAGATGAGTCCAAGGAAGGGCGATTAAAATGTGAACTGAATGAAGACAGCTACGCTACAACACATGGCTCTGGCCTACACATCTACCATCCACGGAGAAGAGTGAGGGCTGATCTGATTAAAGCCTCCAGTTTTCTAAATCAGACGACGTTAACTGTAAATAGTTCCTTATAAGATGCAGTGAACTGCGAACAGTTCTACATGCGGTGCCAAATTAACCCGTGGCCGTGACAAGAACCTGGTAAGAAAGGATGTTAAGGAATACTGTTTCAGTGTAAGGGTGGTGGATGGTTGAAAAAAAAAAAAAAAAAAAAAAAAAAAAAAAAAAAAGAGTGAGCGACGAAACTGTGAATGTCTGCAGTATACAGATGTTAGATCTATGGGGCCTCGCGAGCGTACAACTATCTCCCTGTACTGTGCAAATAGATAATTACACAAACTTTCACATGTACATACAAATGCACAAAAGAGAGAGAGAGAGAGAGAGAGAGAGAGAGAGAGAGAGAGAGAGAGCTGAAGCCTAGACCAACGGGTCAGGGATGAGTGTCACGTTGCCTTCACACTATTATCTTACACTGGTGGGGCCGCTGGCAGCCCTACCTCACACACACCAGGAAGTAATGCTCCAGCAAGGAAAGGGAATTAAATATAAAAAGAGAAAAGGGAAAAGATAAAAAAAATGCATTGAAACAAAGCTAAGAAAATGGAAGAATTGAAGACAAAGGAAAAATATAAACTTAATATATCACGAAAAAATTTCACAATTATTGTTGAATCTTTACATCGCAAACTGTCGCTATACTACGACACGAAGCTGCATAACTACAGAGCATTGTCTAAAAACACGAGGAATCGAGGATTTGCATATATCACTATGCAAATAGGGAATAACTCCTTCCCTAGATTTAAATCTTCCGAGCTGGAAGTACCGCTATGGGAATGGGCATGGTGTCAAGCCTATGGTGCTCCAGACAGGGTGCACAATACATGATGGTTTGATGGTTATGCTGGTTTAATGTTGGCCATAGTGGGTTTAATGTTCGCTATAGTGCAATAAATCACAAGGGTAATGTAAGCGGTGTATTCACATGACATAACAAAGTGTCTGGAAACTGAATTTCAAGGAGCGAATGTGTGCATTGAAGCTGCGCTTGAAAGGGGTGGACAATGCCTGCTTTGTACGCTGGTTATGCATGCTTGCATGCTAAAGTATGTTTGCTACTTGCTTCTTATCAAGTGTCCCACTTCAGTCCGCAAAACTAGGCAATGACAGATTACTTGTTACTTCTATAAGAAATGTATACACAATATCAGAGAATAAAGCAACTGTTCCTTTTATCATTTTCATATAAACGACTCAGTTCAATGAGGACTGTTAGGAGTCTCTTGAGCATGACGGTATGACCCTAGGATGTGATGACCTTTCATCTGAATCTTAAAGATCATTACAGGTCACCCCAAAGGGTCGTACCGTCGTCATTAAGGTGACCCCAAATCGCTGGTATCTTAACTGCTCAACTGCACAGTTACTAGATGGTACCCTAATTCCCCAAATGCAGTTTCTGGTGCAACCCATTACTTTTAAGTTTTCTTTTCATATATTCATATGCCAGGGACTGCTCGTCTCGTAACCCATGTTGCGATACTTATCCTAAAACCGAATACATATATTAGTTACTGCGGCTGTAGGACATGTGATGTCACTGTTGCTATCCTCCACTTGACCAAGGCAATGTGATACACCATAGCCTTTACCAAAAAGACTAGGCAAACGTATTTCACTTAGAAACTATACACACGTCTTACATCTACATTTCTCACCAAGAGACGTGAGAACTGAATAATATGCCAATCCGGGGAGGCGGAAGATTGTAAATCTCAAGTAAGGGGACAGCAGTGGCCAACCACATGAAGAAATTTTAATAAGAGAATTTACCCTTTTTCTCTCGTCTATAACAATATCCTAATACACAGATGGATTTGGTAATTGTATTTTCTTACCCATCAGATTTTTATCTATGCTCTTGCGTATTTCTAATACGGTACCGATCAATCCAATAAAAATAATGGAGAGAGAGAGAGAGAGAGAGAGAGAGAGAGAGAGAGAGAGAGGGGGGGGGGGGGGAATACTAGTTGTTCACTCATCGCCTTCCCTATCAATTTACTATAACCACGGAGTCTGATGTATGTTATGCGGAGAGAGAGAGAGAGAGAGAGAGAGAGAGAGAGAGAGAGAGAGAGAGAGAGAGAGAGAGAGAGAGAGAGAGAGAGAGAGAGAGAGAGAGCTCAAGTCCACAACTTTTTATTTGCCCCTCCATAAGTAACATCGCCAATTTGCAGGTTCTCTTCGTTTTATCTTTATGCCTTCTGACTTTTAATACACTAATCTGAGTGGATATCTTCCACTATCGCAAGCAGCCTCGAAAGGACCTAATGATCTGCTGCTGTATGAATTCCTTTACAAATGTAATATCAAATGTCATACCACACGATTTATGGATTAATGGTTTGGAAAATATAAGATAAATGTGCAAAATATTTACCAACTAATCACACTATTTCTCCGCAGCTTAGACTGAGTCGTTTTATTGCATTCAGGTTAATAACCTACCAAAAATTAAATCTGATTTTTAAAACAAGCCAAATTCTTACTAATTACTTATGATACACAATAACTTCTGATGACGCAGTACTACAACATATGATTATTCTAAACCTTTGACAGGATTCGCAAGACAGGCGCGGGGAAAAAATATCTAAAGGCAAACACAAACACACTAGTGCAAGATTAAACGTATACTTTTAACAGGTAAACCCACATGACTGAAATACATGCAAATTTAAGATACGTATAGATACAAAAATACAAAGCTAAACACATTTACCACCGTGGACACATTCACATGACAAATACCCACCAAACATCCACTAAAGTCAACCAAAAAAAAGGTGAAAAAAAAAAGACATACATACTTAACATACTTCGTCATTGTCCTGAGCGAGTAATGTTTATAGAAGAGATCCGGCGAAGCTTACATAGATGGGGCTATGAGGGGTAGTCAGCTGCCATACAAAAGGTTACAGTACTTCAGACATGATTTCGCCATGATGCAGGGACAGCGCGTAGCGCTCAACGCAGGAAAATGTAAGAACGAGGCATCAGTACGTCTTTCTATTCTTACCACACTAATTTAGTTTCTCATTCTTCCACAGCCTCGTTTGAGTATCATGTGTGATATGGAAAGTGCATGTTTGTGGACTGAAATCCACGAGAGAAAGAGAGAACAATATACATGAATAGGGGGAGCGAT
Source organism: Panulirus ornatus (assembly GCF_036320965.1). NCBI lineage: Eukaryota > Metazoa > Arthropoda > Malacostraca > Decapoda > Palinuridae > Panulirus > Panulirus ornatus. Next base: position 3,961,805 of record NC_092234.1, read on the forward strand.
GAGGGAAGAGACAGACAAGCAAAAAACATTAGAATGTGAAAAAGGAACGAAAGAATGGAGGAACGTCTGTACACTTATTGCCCAGTCAAAATTTCAAATTTTATCACGCCCACCAAGACAATCTTTTTTTTTTAAAAATCTTTTTTTTTTTTTGCACGAGTTAGTCATTATCAAAACTAAAACTTCTAATAAAAAAAATGAAATTAAGAAAAGTAATTCTCAAAAGATACTGGACGGTAAACAGCAAGACTACATTTTGTTTTCCTGCCGTATGGATGAGATTTAGACTAAATCGCACTTTCAAAACTATTTCTAAAGCCTATTCAGAGCTGAAATTTTAATGACGCAGAAGCCAGATTTCTTTAGACCTTTGCTGACCTATTAGAGCCCTGGAGCGGTGAGCGGTGAAAGTGAGTACTTACCACAAAGTTCGCTCAAAAGGCAGGTCTAGCGCGTAGTGCTCACTGCAAGAGATTATTGTAACGAAGAACGAGTCTGTTTCTCGACGGAGAGCCAGCAGCCCACGTGTGGGTGAGGCATAGAAGGCAGTCACCAGGGCCAAAGGGAAGAAACTTGACAGCCACTGAAGTTCGGGCTCATTACGAAGCCATCGCCTACCCTTTCAGTATCCAGAAGACGCATCCAGTGCAGCTCATGACATTAAAGTACCAAAGGAAAGTTGCTCAACCAACGTGTTTATATTAATAAGAGATGTCACTAGTTACTCTTAGGCGAACATGACTAAGTCACAATCATTAAAGAATTAATTGAAGCAATTATAGTACAAACATTTTTAGACTACTGACCGAGCTCTACCCGCAAAATTAAATTAAAAACCTTCAAAAATACATTACATATTATAACTTGTCAAAACACAATTAACATAGTAGATGATCACTGGTAAAATTTCGTTGTTTGTTTGTTTTGCAGTGCCTCAGTAATTAAAAGATTATTCAGTATACATACATTAATTACTTACATTAAAATTTACCACTTTTTTAATCAAATGACTGACAAACTCCTGATCTTTTTCTTTAGACATATCTGAACGGCCAACGTTTGCAATGACTTGTAACATTTCAGTAAAACTTATAAATTCTTTTTCAATGTTTTTACAACTTTTTTGTGGCAATCGCAGTTATCATGTTTCAGTGTGTGTGTGTGTGTGTATATATATTATATATATAATATATATATATATATATATATATATATATATATATATATATATATATATATATATATAATAATACCTATTCTTGTTTCTTCCCTATCTTGTTTGTCTATCCGTTATCATGTTTGTTAATATCCTTGTAATGATTTATTACTTTCCTTTATTTCATGACATCTTTCATCAGGATTATCCTTTGTCGTACTCTTTTTACCTTGTCATTGTTTCTCAACAGTTATCTAACGTTATATTTCTTATATTCTTGTTATAGTTCATGACGTTATCGCATTTTTTATGACTATCCCTGCTATATTTCATGACCCAGCTTTTTTTTTTTTTTTTTTCCAGGGTCCATGCCAGACTATCTCTCTTGTACCCTGGGTCTGTATTTGGTTAGCTCTTGTCTCATTATTACTCCATGTTATGTTTCTTTATTCCACATGTTAACGACCAAACATGTTATCATATTTCACTAACTCCATTAGATTCTTTATTATGAATATACTTTCTCGTTTTTTTTCCTATCCTTGTCATCGTTTGACTATGCACTTTCCTTTTAATGTCCAGGATTTCTGCTATCATGCTTCATTATTGCAACTCATTAATATTTTATTACTGAAAATCTTGTGCAACAATAATTTTTGCAACTTTCACACCAAAACTATATCTAAATCACTTCGAATTTCTTTATTATTCAAATATTAAGTTTCCGATGTGAATAATCAATGGTTGAGTACGATACATGAAAGCAAAAAGAAGTGGTAACGAAGTGTAATTCAATAGTCAATTGATATGCTTTATCAACTTCCGTTGGTCTGGCCCTTGTGGCATGTATAATAAGCAGACAAATATGTTTATATAACGCTTCTATTAAACAGTGAAACATGTTACAGATACTACGCCAACTGTAAGACATATATGAAATTACGTGACGAATTTTGTTAAACTCGTTATATATATATATATATATATATATATATATATATATATATATATATATATATATACCTTTCATTATACGGGCCAACCCAACTACGTCTTTCTTCATGGCAAAAACGCTCTCATCTCAAAGGCAATATTATCCTTTGTTCATTCCAGAAAAGAACTTTTTAACAGCCTTCAAAATGTGGAATACTTTCAGTAAATAACATATCAGTCAAACGCGCTATCATTAAACTCATGATAAACGAATGGTTTAACGCATGTTAAGAATGGTACGTACACACACCTCAGTATTTCTTTTTCAACAAATAATCATAACCAACCTATAAGTCATGAACGAAACCATTAGTTGTTTTATCTTCAAACACGTAGTTCACAACAAACCTGCTATTCCTAGACTAATACCACCTTAATTCTAAATTTCTCATAACCATTCCTACTACTCAGACAAGAAACATCTATGACCCTAAGGTTACACAATAGACGTAAACCTTGATTCAGAAACACCAAAATCATACAAGACTTAGCTTTGTAAGCTTAGCAACACTAAAGAACTATATCCGAAGTGTAGCGTTTGCTGGAATTATAACTACCCTTCACTCCCCAATAACTTGTAACGAAAGCAAGTGTAATATGATATACTCGACACAATACATCTTTCGTTCATATACCATCCTAGTGTAACTGATTCTCCAAACAAAACCTCAATAGAAACTTAATCCAACCCCAAACTTAATTACTTATAATACACACCGAACGTAAATTGACCTGCTTACGATTTCGTAACAAAACTAAATCAATAAAGTATATACCACAACAGCTTGATCCCTTTATACCAATAAAAAAACATTTTATTTACAGAACTAAACGAAAATGCAGACTTACCAGTGATTTTACACTGTTTTGTTCTGGGTGTGAGAGAGTGGCTGGTCTTGTGGGTCTTGCGTGGTGTCAGGGCCAGGTGGAGGGTGGGGCGGCCAGTCGCACACACCTCCTCCTCCTGCAGGTCGCAGCACCTCCCGTCTTCGAGGTCTTCCTTCAGGTACCTGGCAGCTGGTCGTCCGTCTCCCGCCAGTCTGCTGACGTAATCTGCACCTTCCAGGAATAAGGCCGACGGGTCGTCATGCTCAAGATCCCCGCTCGGTGATGTGTCCCAAACGTCTTGCTCTCGAAGATGTTTCCTGGCCACGGCTCTCGCAGGGGTCCATTGGTAGCGTCCAGGGGGTAACGGGCAGCACCGAATTGGGTCAAAGTTCCATTTTTTCATGAACTGTTCGGCGGTGATGGTGAAAAGAGCCTCGGCCATCTTCAAGTTCGCTTTAGAGTCGCTGATGCCAAGTTCAGACAAGGCCCTTCTGGCTGTAGGTTTCTTGAGGAACATTCTAATGTCCGTCGTTTTTGTGGGCGAGTGGGGCCTATCGAGCGAGTAATATATCATGGTGAAAGCGCGAGATGGCTCTGTGGTGTCACACGCCCAAACCTACGTCCACACTGTACGAGGACTATGGTGCTACTACGACGGAATCTCACTTGCGCGCCACAATAACATCCTCGGACATTTAACTTCAAACCTTCAAAAGGCGCGGGTCACCGAGACTCCCCCAACGGTCGCGGGGGATTTATCTTCGAAATCCCGCCGCCGCCTCCTACTGTTCGCGGTTCCTGGGGTAAACTAACCGACTCGTGCCAGTTCAAAGCTGTTAGGAGTTTGTGGCCGACCAGGCGGTTTCCATATCATTAATTTTGTGCTATTATCTGTCTATAGTCATGAGAAATAAGAGGGCTCTTAAGTATATCCAAATTATTTCATGTAATCATGTGATAATTAGCTTTTAGTCGATAGGCTCGCGCGTCTTGGGTTAATGTATATGATTGCTTCGGTGTTGTTCTCCTAGTGGGATAAAATGGGAAAGATATGAACCAATGGGCATCCAGCTCTCCGCTCATGCTCCGCCCATCGCGTCATGGGAGCCTGGTGACGATGCCAATTATTCATATTTCTCGTCAATTAACGAGTTTGAAACAGTCCGAAACAAAAAAGATCAATAATTTACAATTAATATCAAATATAAGTATAACAAATGCCAATAAGAATATAAAGAACAAGTTATAAACTACCAGATAATTCACGTACAAAATAACATGATGGTTGAACATCCTTATGGTAATGGTCACATTTGAAAGTTGGCGCCAAAATTTCAATATGAGATACACAAGGCTGACAGGACGACCCACCATATATGCTGGTGAACTATACTGCTTCTCTCATCATGTGCTCTTTTACATACGTAAATATTTCCCAGTCACTTTCACATAAGCTTGAGATATATTCTAATTCTTCAAAAACTGGTAATACACTATACATCGACATACTATTCTTTGTATTATTCTTCAAATTATGCCTGTTTTACAAGTTTTTAGTATTACTTGACTGGCAACGTTTCCACACCACCAATAACAACAACAACTGTTACTACTACTACTACTACTACTACGGATACTACAACTGTCATTAAGTTTACACAATTACGGCTAAGTTTGTTTTCTCTTTAAGAACATTGAAAAACTTAGGGAATTCACCTGCTAAATTACATGGTATCACTGGAAATCTATTTCACAATGGCCTTGGGGAAACTACCACAGATAACAATTGCGCTGTAGAGCTGTCATAGACCCACGTAAACTCTTATACTTTTGTAAAATTATTGTGGTATAGGTTTGATTTTCACAGTAATTGGATGGATCACTACCGCAATTTACCTGTAAATTGATAATTTTTGATTTCGTGGTCCTCATCGACTTAAAGTAATTGTCATAATCCGTATCATATGCTATACATGCTAAACAAGTTTATCAAAATTATGCAATTATGAATTACCATAAGTCACCGAAGCTTCATGTAATTTTGTAGTGTCCATTCGATTTACAGGCTACAAGTCTGCATGAAAAATTACCTTGATGTTTCTGAATTATTCCCCTCAGTTTTTGTTTTACGGATGGTTTACATATCACTCATTTATCAAGGTGAATTACTTGATTTCCAGTATTCTTTTTACCCTGAGACGCTGCCGGGAGACGTTCATGACGGCACGGCCAGACGTAAGGTAGTGCAAATAAACTTGGCAAAATTCTGATAATCATCTTTGTATGAAAAGATAATATGATACCTGTTGATGTCCTTCAGAGATCATGTATATCTTATAAAACATAATTTCATATCAACGTGTTCAATATTTGTTTGCGTTTTAAGATAATCGCCTTGTGTTTGTAAAACTTGCCTAAGATAATTATTCACTTAATTTTATCATATTGCGTTCTAAGAATACGGAGTCCGTTACCGTTTTAATACATCTATACGTATCATGAATTCAAAAAAAGACAAATGCATATAAATTCATACAACGAAAATTTAGCACAAACGTTCCAGAGTGGCAGCACGACAGAATTTAGCAACCGAAGCAAACTGTAAGTCAAACGTCTTTTATCAGGTGTTGCACGACTGCTGTAACAATGTATGTATTATATCAAGGGCTGTATGATTACTATTACAGTGAATGTATTGTATCATGTGTTGCATGATTGCTGGACACAATGTATGTACTGTATGAGATGTTGTATTGGATGAGGTGTATGCATGACTGTTGTAACAAATACTTTACGATGTGTTGCGTGACTTGTAACAGAATACATACTGTATCAGGTATTCTATGAGCTGTAACAGTGTATGTATTGTATCAGGTGTTATATGACTTGTAATACTGTATGTATTGTATCAGGAATTGTGCGAATGTTGTCTATTGCATCAGACATTATATGACTTACAGTAAGAGTGAATATATTATATTAGATGTTGTATGATTGTTTAAACATTCTATGTATTGTTAGTATAATCGTTGTAACACTATATTACATAACTATAACACTGCATTACATAAGACTCAACATACAAAACAGCTAGAAATTCGTTTACGTAGATTTCATACACTCTTACAAGCATATATACATATATATGCACATACTATCATACATACACAAATACAATCATGTATATACATCTGACTGTATCAATGGTAAAAGGGCAAGTATCTGGAAGTTAAAACTCGGAGGAAAGAAAGAAGTTGTATTGGCTATCAACAGCTAACGCCACATCTGGTATTTCACAATATGGAAATATTACCATAATCAAGATAAGACAACGCAGGCGTGTGAATACATTACGTTTCCCGCCGGACGTAACTTAAATATCCTTGTGATTAGATTCAAGATAAAAAATTACAATAATTGGCAATCCTCGACATTTAACAATGTTAAAATGGCCAAATCACTATTACATGGAAATGAGTCTAGGCTGCTTTATGCAAGACATATATATATATATATATATATATATATATATATATATATATATATATATATATATATATATGTGTGTGTGTGTGTGTGTGTGTGTGTGTGTGTGTGTGTGTGTGTGTGTGTGTGTGTGTGTGTGTGTCCCTGCTAAATTAGTCTGGCTCAAAATGAAGAAATAACGCAAATCCATCAGTTTGGAAAGGACAATGAAGACAAGAAAAAGAGACAAGATCAGTATAACCTAGACATTTGACGCGGGAGACACAACAAGGCGAGACGGAGCAGATAACCCTGGTAAAGATAACTATAAAACTTGGCAGATAATGATCAACGAAATTAATGACAGTTTAATAACTGAAAAAAGTAAGCTAAGCCAAGCCCTTGCAATGTGTTGGCAAGGTCATTCTGGGAGGTTTAAACTATAGGGAAATCGATTATGTTGGTAGTCGCATATGTTGGGGAGGGACTGTCCACCAACATGCTCTCAATACTTTCACTCATTTCCACCTACAACAAACATACGACTGAAAGGAGACCAGGATGTCAACCTGCAAGCCAGCGACAAAGTATAAAAAAAAAAAAAAATATATATATATATATATATATATATATATATATATATATATATATATATATATATATATATATATATATATTTAATGTAGGTCAATATACAAGAAATGAAACTTGGGATTCCGGAAAAAAGTATCTTAAGAGGAAATAGGGAAAGCTGAAGAGTAGTGATATGAGAGAGAGAGAGAGAGAGAGAGAGAGAGAGAGAGAGAGAGAGAGAGAGAGAGAGAGAGAGAGAGAGAGAGAGAGAGAGAGAGAGTATTCTAGGGGGAATATCGGTAAATTCTTGCATTTTAGAACAAACAAATACATTCAAACGAGTCTGTTCAGGGTGTGGCACCGGAAGTTTTGCAAAGTCATTAAAAGATTCCAAACAATTTTTCTCTCCATTTGCCGCCAAAAATTGCGTCATCACTGGCCTAACCTCACGGTTGCAACTTTTGGAGAGAAAAAAAATTCTCGCTATTCTGTAAAAGTGATTCTTTCATCTCATTAGTTACTTTACATTAACATTCATTTATATATATATTTATGAAAAAATGTAGGTTATTAGTCTATCCGTCTGAATATGTCTGAATGTGGGCCACTGCTCCGTCTATCTGTCTGTCTGAGCCAGCATGGAGGAGGGCGGTCTGCTTAAGGTGTCGTCATCATTACGAAGGTAACAGGAAATGTGTAGTGATTCCCGGAATGAAGGTGAGTCTCGTATTTCCTGTGACAGGATGGAACGTGTGTGTGTGTGGGGTCGAGAGAGAGAGAGAGAGAGAGAGAGAGAGAGAGAGAGAGAGAGAGAGAGAGAGAGAGAGAGAGAGAGAGAGAGAGACCTAACTCAAAGTGCTTACGACGAAATCATCATTAATATATATATATATATATATATATATATATATATATATATATATATATATATATATATATATATATATATATTATGTATACGAGAAAGACAACGACTTTTTCCCGCCAAAACGATCAGCTGTTGGTGGGTCAAGGAGAATTCAACCTTGATTTCAACGACTCGCGAGAACAGTTACCAGCGAGCGCGCGTGTGAGTGTGTCATGTCTGCCTGTGTGTATATCTGTGTGCATGAGTATAATGGTGTATCTACACACATAACACCCTACACGTCAATAAGCTATGCCCGCATAGTTGTATTTAGAATAAAATAGATTTAGGAATTACCTTCCTTTTTTCCCAGCTTAATAACATCGCTGTGTCATAATCTACATTAACGGCCACACCTTTTGCAGAGCTCCTTGCGCATACCAACCACCTCTTTACAACGAAAATATTTTTTTTTAGAGCGCTCACCATTGTTTAACGCCCTAACAGTTACATATTGAGCTGACAATGCCACAGTAATCCTCGCATTACACACACACACACACACACACATATATTCTCACACACACACACACGCACACACACACACACACACACACAGACACACACACATATGCAGAGAGAGAGAGAGAGAGAGAGAGAGAGAGAGAGAAGGGGGGGTATAAATAGATAACCTAGTGATGCAACGATTTTTCCCGCCAAAACTATCAGCTGATGGCGGGGTCCGGGACCTTCAACCTTGACTCAACAGCCAGCAAAAACAGTTCCCGGTGTGTGTGTGTGTGTGTGTGTGTGTGACTGCAAGCGTGCGCATGTACACATGTTGGTGTAATCGTGTCCGCACGCTTGTGTTTGCATCTATATATGGTTCCGTGTATTAGCAAATGTATTTCAAATGTACATATGTGTACATACATTTGCACGTTAGAATCCACATACAAAGGTTTACTTTCAGAAGTTAACGTTAGGCTGCAATGATTACATCTTCATAATCATCTAACATTATCTTTTAACTCATCATTATCTTCAAATAATCTGTTTTAACGGAATTATCTGTTAAACGGTATTTCGCCAAACAGCCACTGGTTGTCTGTAACGGTGAAATTATTATTGCGACCACTTGCTTAAAGATGCTAAGGGGTCTTATATAAGATAAATATAGACTATGGTATCTGTTAGTTAACTGACGAGAGAGAGAGAGAGAGAGAGAGAGAGAGAGAGAGAGAGAGAGAGAGAGAGAGAGAGAGAGAGAGAGAGAGAGAGAGAGAGAGAGAGAGAGAGAGTAAAATTATAAGGAGCGATGTATTCATTCTTCGTAAAAATACACGTATTGAGAAAATTCCGATTGCTTCTTGTATAGGTAATACAGCTGTATTCTCGTGTCGTATCAGCTGCTTTGTGGGGGTTCGGTGGCCAGTTTGGTCCGCTAACCAGGCCACCACACGTGCCCAGCGGCGGGAAGAAAATAAAAGTAATGTGCTGGCGGGAAATTCAAACATTGTAACTGTCAGCCAGCTAGCGGACCAGTACTACCAAAGGGTCAAGGACTCCAACGTCATGACTCGTCACGCACTAGTGCGATATTCTCTACTGAAATATACAGCACATATAAATAAAAGGTGTATAGGCATATCTATGATAAATAAATTTACATGATGTGGGTGATAGAACTTGTCAAATTTGGCTATCTACATATAGATCGCGGTGTACAGATCCTTGAGAACATCTAAGCCGCGAATCTTCACGTGTTGGCAATACTGGCTTTGCTGGCTGATGGCGGGAAGTTTCAAACAAGCTCACAACACCCGTCGCCTCACCTAGTTTTCTTTTTCTGTTTATCACTGTTTATCAGGTACAGTTTCTCTCATTATTCGTAAAAGACATCTAATATACGTATATTTTCTCACGCAAGTATATACCGATGTTAATTCGCGTACATTAACAACTTATAACATTTGGCATGTGGTAATTTGTATAATATACTCTTTGTGTATTCCGAGTGTAATATATATATATATATATATATATATATATATATATATATATATATATATATATATATATATATATATACTATTCACCATTTCCCTAGTTAGTGAGGTAGCATTAAGAACAGAGGACTGAGCTTTTGAGGGAATATCCTCACTTGGCCCCCTTCTCTTCCTTCTTTTGGAAAATTAAAAACGAGAGAGGAGGATTTCCAGCTCCCCCCCCGTTCGCTCCCCTTTTAGGAAGTATTCTTTCTCCCCTATCCCCAGGGATAATATATATATATATATATATATATATATATATATATATATATATATATATATATATATATATAGATAGATAGATAGATAGATAGATAGATAGATACATAGATAGGTAAGTATATAGATAGATAGATAATGTGTGTGTGTGTGTGTGTTGATGGATATGAACTATGTATCTTAAGTATCAATAAACATAATATCAGGTGGCAAAATGTCAAACTGTACAGATTTTCTCAGGACAATAAACGTAGAATTTTGGCATGCGTGGCAATGATATTTCCCGCCAAAACGATCAGCTGATGGCGCGACCCGCTGGAATTCAACCTTGACGCAACCAACATGAAGCTACCACCGTGTGCATACATACACACACACACACACACACACACACACAGAAATATATATATATATATATATATATATATATATATATATATATATATATATATATATATATATATATATATATATAACGCATTAAGATTCAGAGGTGACTCGTTGTACTCCCTATGGTGTGGGGGTACTACAAGGGGGGTATACTCGGCACCTGTGGTGGTAAGGGCAGTATACAGGGTCACACCCGGTATCTGTTGAGGGTGGAGGTAACACACAGGTACACCTGTGGTGGGTGGGGGTAACACAAAGAGGTACACACGGTATCTGTGGTGTGTCTAGGCAACGCAGGGTACACCCAGCCCTGTGGTGGGTGGAGGAACACACGGGGTACACCCAGCCCTGTGGTGGGTGGAGGAACACATGGGGTACACCCAGCCCTGTGGTGGGTGGAGGAACACACGGGGTACACCCTGCCCTGTGGTGGGTGGAGGAACACATGGGGTACACCCGTCTCTGTGGTGGGTGGAGGAATACATGAGGTGGTACACTCGGCCCTGTGGGTGGGTGGAAGAACACATGGGGTACACTCGACCCTGTGGTGGGTGGCGGTACCCTATGGGGTACACCAGCACCTGTGGTGGGTGGAGGCACCCCACGGGGTGCATCCGGGCGGAGTTCAGCCATGACCCACATTGGAATTTCCGAGTGTTACCCTGATGAAGGTACCTCCTGCATCGTTGTCTGATCCCACCAGACACTCTACACATACATGTGTACAATCTACACATGTATGTATACATGTATAAATACCCTTGATATAAAGTATATCATCATCATGAAACTAATCATAATATTGCAAATTTCGCCCATTCAGGTTACTTCGATAAACAAAAAATTAAACACCATACGATGTTAAAATTCTGATCTACTGTTTATGGTTAACTTTACGAAACAATTAACTTTACGAAACAAATAGTTTGTTCATGAACAATGTTGTTACAACATTTGGCATTCACAAGTAGTCACAGAGAAAACAGTACGGCACTGTATATGTCATCTTGAAGTGATATACTAGCCGGGTAAACATATGCAAACGGTGTATTATTTTTCAACAAAATAAACTTATTAACGATAGAGATAGAATCACATTGAGTGTGAAACATATGACTTGGCCGTACCTGCCACAGCTCCCTGTAACTAACTATATCTTAGTTTGATGAATATTCAATAGAAATAAAAAAGCATTGGGAAGCATTAGAAACCTTTCTTCTCTCAGGAATTAAAATTCAATAAAACAAACACCTTCTCGAAAAAGATATAAAGATGATTATTGATAGCTTATCTGGCGACTGATGGAATCTGACCATCTCTTCAGGGAAAGCGGTCACTCAGTTCTGGACCGTTTTTTATGAACGGATTGGCGGGAGAATTTGAATTTCGCGGGTTATCTCGGCTCGCGCAGGATCAACAGGCGGGGTGACGAGGACGGTGAGTCAGCCGACTCCCCACACTGCCCCGTCCTGACGGAGTTGGTGAGTCAGCCTACTCCCCACACTGCCCTGTGCTGACGGAGTTGGTGAGTCAGCCTACTCCCCACACTGCCCCGTCCTGACGGAGTTGGTGAGTCAGCCGACTCCCCACACTGCCCTGTGCTGACGGAGTTGGTGAGTCAGCCTACTCCTCACACCGCCCCGTCCTGACGGAGTTGGTGAGTCAGCCGACTCCCCACACTGCCCTGTGCTGACGGAGTTGGTGAGTCAACCCACTCCCCACATTCCCCCCACCGTCCTGGGGAAGATCATGAGTCAACCCACTCCCCACATCACCCTGGGCTGGCGATGGTGAGTCAGCTCAGTCTCCAAACCACCCTGTTAAGACCCAGGACTGTGCTCGTCAGCCGCTCATCCACGTCTGTCTCAACACCACACACTTCGTTCTGTATCTTCTTCGGAAATTTCGTATTTCCAGTGAATAACTCATCAAAGCCTACTATATATATATATATATATATATATATATATATATATATATATATATATATATATATATATATATATATATATTCACGGACATCTGTGGTGAAGGTCTACAGGCCAGGGTGTGTGGAGGCCAAGAGAGAATAGCGAAGCACATAACACGGGCCAGACTGGTGTACCTCACCAGCACGCCTCACACGCCATGCAAGGCCACAGCTCGCCTCATGCCGCGCACCACACCACACCACACCACCATACCCTCACTACACCACACATCTTACCGCACTACACAACACATACCTCACTATAACACACCACACTATACTACCTTACACCACACCGTACCTAAACAGACCGTATTACTTCTTACCGCAAACTACACCTCAGTATACCACGTCACACCACGCTACACCTCAGTATACCACGTCACACCACACTACACCTCAGTATACCACATCGCACCACACTACACCTCAGTATACCACATCGCACCACACTACACCTCAGTATACCACATCGCACCACACTACACCTCAGTATACCACATCGCACCACACTACACCTCAGTATACCACATCACACCACACTACACCTCAGTATATCACATCGCACCACACTACACCTCAGTATACCACATCGCACCACACTACACCTCAGTATACCACATCACACCACACTACACCTCAGTATACCACATCACACCACACTACACCTCAGTATATCACATCGCACCACACACCTCAGTATACCTTACACCAAACCACACCACACTACTACACACCCGTACAATGCCCAGCCTCTGTCATCTACAGGGAAGATCAAACTATTCCTGACACATTTTACATCATGTTTCCATTTTCTGCAGCATTGCCATCGCCACGTGGCGCTCTGCCATCACACTGCCCGACCCGTTCTCCCGTCCTGCCACCACCGTGCCATCCTGCCGCCGCCACTGTACCGTCAACAGCGGCAGGATGTGACACCCGATCCTGGCCACGCGCGGCCGCCACATGTAAACAAAACCTAACCTAACTCCTCACTCGACGGTTACTTTCTTATTCTATTTTCTCACTCTAGTCAGCATTTTAAGAACTTCTCATCCACCAGCATCGGATGACAAATATGTGAACGAATCTCTAAAAGGTTTAGTTTAAGCAGAAAATCGATAATATGCAGGAAATTGGTATTAATTGATAAGGATGCGGGCGGTAAAAATCAGAAATCCAAACATTTCCTCAAGAAATATTTTTTTCCCCCTTCGATTTCTCGCATTAAGAGCAAATGCAGATAACTCTCAAGCGTAGACAAATTTTGACAGACAAGTTGACAAATGATCCCACACGAGAGGGAAGGAAAATAATCAATAACAAACAGGAAAAGGGGAGAAATAAGAGGATGCGGGTTACTGCCAGCTGGGAGGAAGACTAGACGGCAATAACATGGTGGTCGCCCAGATCAGCCCAGCCGATATCACACCAGGAAATTTGAGCCTACGTCTGGCTTTACCGCAGACGTGCTTCTCATGTACGTCTACTTAGACAATGAATATTCTTAAACTAAAACTGTGAAACACTCCTGTAAATATATCAACCTATGGAATACGTCACTCTTTCACAACTGTCCTTGCTTTACGGGCCGCCCTAGCTTCGTTTGTCCAATTTTTCCGTGGCCCTTATATTACCTGTCCCTATTCCACCGTCGTTCCTATTCACCGATTTCCCTATTTAAGTACTGTCCCTATTTCACTGTTGTCCGGAAAAATGGAATGTGGGTTGGTTTAAGGGTATTATGGTAAATAAACCTTTCCATACGTTACGTAATCATGGATCTAATTCACCTTAATCAAGAGATTGTAAGAACGACACAGTTTATTTCTGTGTTAAACATGAAGTAATTACCGACATTTACTCGTTTTAGTGGCAAGTAGAAAACAAAACAAACAAACAAACAAAAAACCCCAGACTCTTTGGGAGCCATTTTCTGTGGATTTATCGAAGGATCTCATATGGTGATGGGGGGGGGGGGGTGTTAAGTCCAGATTTAGGGGTAAAGGGTTATTTTAAGGGGTGATGAGGGAAAGGGACTCAGGGGGGAAGGGGTGGGAGGCCTGTGTCCGGTGTCAGGTGTAGATAGAGGGTGTCGAGAACACACACACACACACACACACACACACACACACACACACACACACACACACTGAAATATTTAAAAAAATATTGAAATATTCTTAGTAAATATCTTTATATACATCGCTTGATTTTCACGGAGTCTTTCGCCTTACTGACCTTGTACTGAGATAGACAGATAGATAGATAGATAGATAGATAGATAGATAGATAGATAGAGAGAGAGAGAGAGAGAGAGAGAGAGAGAGAGAGAGAGAGAGAGAGAGAGAGAGAGAGAGAGAGAGAGAGAGAGAGAGAGAGAGAGAGAGCTATCCTCTGTTTAGTCTACGTATACTACACCCATCCCCTTAGTTTACCGAGTTTACCAAGAGTCGTGACTGTACACCATGTTCTCACATACTACATGAACAAATAACCATTTTGAACATTCCCATTTTCATTTCAAGTGAACATTGTTCCCAAAGCATGGTAAACCTTCTTAAGTATCCACTGTAAACTTTTTGTGGTACACCTCTTCCTGTATACCTAACGTGGTCTACTTTTATAAATCATTTCTCCACGTAAACCTTCGGGTCTGGCAATAAAGTAAAATGTCTGAGATCCAAGTTTTGGAAATAATGACATTAAAAAGTCTCCTTCTGTCCACCTTCACAGGTGTATTAAAGATGTTGACAGCTTCCTTGCCAACTCCCTGAACACGACGGTACGACCCTTGAGCACGACGGTACGACCCTTGAGCACGACGGTACGACCCTTGAGCACGACGGTACGACCCTCGAGCACATCGGTGCGACCTTTGAGCACTACGGTACGACCCTTGAGGACGACAGTACGACCATTGATCACATGGATACAACTCTTGGGTCCTTATGCCTAGTCTTTGAAAGTGAACTTTATGGGTCGTTTACCGATATGATTAAGGGTCGTAAGCCGTCGTCAAATAATTGTTAAAAGGATTAGCATTTTCAAAGCAGGAAGAATGCAATGTCGATACAATCCTCAAACTAAAGCGAAGTCATTAGTGTGTGTGTGTGTGTGTGTGTGTGTGTGTGTGTGTGTGTGTGTGTGTGTGTGTGTGTGTGTGTGAACCACTGACCTCGTTCTTAAGAACACATCTCTCCAGACAAATGGCTTTCAAGTTGAACACACAATAAGTACATATTTCCAGTAAAACAAAAAAGCCTTAAAACCCCAAACAAGAGAGTGTATTGTGTTCTCCTCTGAGCTGGTAATTAATAATAAGACATTATCATGGCCTACAGAGGCCTGTAGTTAAAGAGACGAGAGAGAGAGAGAGAGAGAGAGAGAGAGAGAGAGAGAGAGAGAGAATTGGCTTGGGGTAGGCCTAAAGAGGGAACAAGGCTTGCCAACCCTTCCCCGCGCTGACGTGTAAATTGTCTCGGGACAAATTAATGGTCTCCATGACAAGCCCTGACGAGGGGTGTGTGCTCGCCTGTCAGCCCTCTTTGTCTCTTTTAATAACTCGTGACCACAAATATAAATCCCGGCCGCCGACCGCCGTTTACTTCAAACAAGCGACGGAGGACCTGAGGGGTCTGGGAAAGTCATGTGTGGCGCGCCCGCGTTGGGCAGAGAACACACACACACACGCCGACATTCCCGCCAGCCTGACCGCGCGCGGGGCCGGTATGGCTGGCAGCCATGGCCTACACCACCCCGTGGGAGACTGGACGATTTTACCTTCATTCTTTCTAGCTAAAGTCTCCTCTTTCTCTTTCACTATCCCCATCAGCAATATCTGAGCATATCTTTGAGGTAATTGTTTACTTTCTTTGTGCCGCTATTATTGGAGAGATAAAATAAGGAAGAAACGTACGGAAAATCATCAAAGTTTGACGAAATTTCACATTGGTTGATTAGAGAGATTATGATACAGGAACATTTATCATGTACACTCACTAATGGTTTAAAGAAATTACATACGATGATCATACAGTTTCAATGACGAGATGGCCTGTAAATAATAATAAATTATAACACCCTCAGCATAAATATGAATATTATGTATACACGTTTGCTATTATCCTAATGTGTATATTACGAAATTAAATATATATTCATGTGGACACACATGTGGCTACACTAAGCATGTGAACACACTACATTTACTCATCAATGAAGGGGAAACAATAATGTCTTAGATTTAAAAAAAAAGTGATGCATTTTCAAAGTGGAAGACGTAGCTCAATTCTCTGTTTTTAACATCATGGCTTCAGTGACCATCTAAGTGCCAAATGTCTTAAAAAAAAACCCACTTTCGCTCCCGCGTCCGCATTCGGTATGCAAATATTGTGGACACTATGGGATCTACAGGTACTATACCAGTATCCTTGAAATCCCTGGCACATCAGACCTCCTCATACTGACAAGGTCATCTGTCTTCCTGACCAATCCCAGTCCTCCTATCCCACAAGGACTAACATGTGAACAACGATATACGAACGAATACTTACGTGAAAACGGTGAAGCAAGCGTAGCTTCTGCTGTTTACAGCAATGATAGTCAGTGAACTCTATGTCATCCTCAAGACAATGACATATAAACTGCCATATCATTGCTGTAATCCTCTGTCAATCTTGCAACAGGCTCGGGAGAAAGTGCTGTGGGAATATGTTTGTTTCGTCATTCACTCCCTGCTTGTTCAAGTCTATAATGCCGGCCTACACACCCAGGTCCCATGAACATCTTCATATTCAAGTCATGAACATCATGACCACGTTGCTAATCATGCCTAACACGCCTGTTTGCTGCCAGACCTTTCAACGTCACCGTCTACACTACACATCATACACGCTGTATTTGATTGTATTCTAATAATCCCTATTTATACATATTTGTATCGCCATTAATGCCATTACAGTCCATTCCTCCCGACGGCCCAACTATCACTCTCCTAGTCCGATGTACTGCACCCACTGCACGCCTCTATCCTTGCCTCCACCCGCACAACACACACACACACACACACAATTACGGAGATACTTCCTCTATGTAAACTTCGACACAAAAATCATTTTAAGTTGAAAAAAATATGTCAGCATCCCAGAATATTAATGAGAAGCGTTGACATGGGCACGACCTGCCATTCCACACATCCCGCTCAAGTTCCACAAATTTTCTACCGAAATTCAATGATTCTTTTTGAACATCAGAAATTTGTCGCAATATCTATTATTGTAGCAACCCTATTAGACGTCAGTGTAACAACGGAGAAAGTGGACGAAGAAAGACGAATGATCGACCTTCATCGTCCAAACATTTCATCAAAAATAATCCAATGATTAATGCTACTGAAATGATATCAAAGGAAAAAATATATTTCCCATATAAAACAAAGAAATTTACTATTTTAGTTACCCATAGACCATTTTCTCTAATTAATATTCAGAGAAAACGTAGCTTTTGTTAATTATTTTATGGCACACTATACTAAAAATACAGTAATACTTCCTATGTGGAAAAGAACATGATGCAGTCTATTACACAAGTTTGTGCAACTCAAACTGATGTATAAACACAGTAAATGAAGGACCATAGATTAATATGTGATTCAATAAATTGTGAAGCCAAATTGAGTCACTACCAATCATCTATAAAGAAGTAATATGTGATAATTCTTTAACAAAATTACAATTACATAGCCTATGCATTCACTTTCAATATATATATATATATATATATATATATATATATATATATATATATATATATATATATACATATATATATATATATATATATATATATATATATATATATATATATATATATATATATATATATATATATATATATATATATATATATATATATATATATATATATATATAACTTTATTAATGGGACTAGAAATTACAATTAGACACATTCCCATGTTTAAATGCAGGGATTTTGTAAGCATATGTCTAATCTTAGTTTAAGGAGGTAGTTTCCAAGTAAATCACATTAGTTTATCAGTAGAACACTGTAGTTTACTAGTTTATTACTGCAGTACACCAGTAGACTACTGTAGCTTACTAATGTATTACTGCAGTTCACCAGTTAGCTAGCCTTCCATGAGTAAAATGATGAGTACGATGAGTATAATGAATTTATGAGTTCTTCACTGAATGGTCGACGTGCTTTGGTAAGAGGGTCGTAATCCTATGGTAACTGCAAACAGTTGTTAGAGTTAACGACCATTACTGAGGGCTGTTTAATGCATATCTCAACAAGGTAGAATTGCTTAGGCCCTGGGGGATGCCCCCTGCCTGTGTGGATCATCAGCTGGACCTGAGGATCAGCTGGACCTGAGGATCATCATCAGCTGGACCTGAGGATCATCATCAGCTGGACCTGAGGATCAACACCACACGCAGTGTTGCCATCAAGAAAGTGTCTTAATTCTCCCCAGAAATCAAGTGAATATTACCAGGAAATAATGGAAGGAAAACCTGATCTTCGCATTTTCTGTTGTGAAGCTAAATATCTATACGGCAGATCAAGGCATTGTGTAAGGTAATCTTTACTGATATATTTATTAACAAATGCTAAATATTCGAGAGACAATAATCTTATATCATTCTGATGTATTATTTCATTATAGTCCTATATACTTTCTCATGTCCCTCACATACCTGGTCATAATGATTATAGAGACTTTAAGTACAGAGGAACAGTAACACGAATTACATAGAATTATATCAATATGCGAAAATTACCTGTTGTTTTGTTACTTGGTTTGGGTTTATGTTGGGGAAGATAAACCCCGGTTTATTGTCGGTTTATAACACGATGTACAGGAAATCATTCTATACTAAAGTTTTAAAACATCATTTAAAGCATTTCAAGCTTTGGGGATTAATTATAATAGTTGAACAACAGCTCTATGAACTGTAAATATTAATGACTGCCCAAACAATGTACCTCATTAGGGACATTTCCTGTTAATCTGAAATTTACTAGGAAATTTCAGCCTATTGTCAAAATTCATAACAAAAAGCTTTGATGAATAAACAATATCGTGATAGGCTATGCTAGACTATGCCTAAGCTATGGATGAGAAAGACCGCAGCTAATTTGTGAAATCAAAGCGCCTAACATTGATTTCTGGTGAAGTAATTCGAAATTCTGCTTTTCAGTTTAGGTTTACGGCATTGTATGGAAAATACAATAGGCGATTCCTAGCGTGGACTGAAGTGACAGAAAGACGGCTAAAGTAGCCTTCCTTAAACCATTCCTGCAGTCGATCAAACAACTGTAACAAATAATTACTTTGTGTAAAACATTTCTAGGACACATCTACGATACATCTATTCTAGGACCCATCTACGATACATCTATTCTAGGACCCATCTACAATACATCTATTCTAGGACACATCTAAGATACAACTATTCTATCCTAGTTCACACATCTGTATGAGATGGTCTAGTTCACACATCTGTATGAGATGGTCTAGTTCACACATCTGTATAAGATGGTCTAGTTCACACATCTGTATGAGATGGTCTAGTCCACACATCTGTATGAGATGGTCTAGTTCACACATCTGTATAAGATGGTCTAGTTCACACATCTGTATGAGATGGTCTAGTCCACACATCTGTATGAGATGGTCTAGTTCACACATCTGTATAAGATGGTCTAGTTCACACATCTGTATGAGATGGTCTAGTCCACACATCTGTATGAGATGGTCTAGTTCACACATCTGTATGAGATGGTCTAGTTCAGTTAACAAATGCTTTGGTTCTTTAGCAAACAACCTAACCTAAGGCACACTCTAGTTTCTTCATTTAAATAACTTAGAATATACGATAATGCAACCTAATCTAGGTTAAATTCTAGTTTCTCAAACTGTTACATAGCAATCTACATTAACCTAGTCTAGCCTAACCTAACCTAAATCTTAGTAGTTGGTCTTCAAAACCTAGAAATGTTAGTTTGAATTTTAACCGAAAGTTACCCAGGTTAAATCTAAGTAAAGGTTCCTTGGTGAAAACAGTAACAAAACAACAAAAACAACAACATAACAAGAAATCAAAACAAGCTGACCTTATTTGGCAGGTTAATGGTCTTTAGATTTTAACAAAAACGCTAAAAAAAGGTTTTTCTTAAATGTTAATATAGCCATCTTCGGTGTATACTGTCGTTTTGTATTCCAGAAGCGGAATATTAGTCATCCACTTGATATCATTAACAACAAGTTCGTATCAACAATCTATATCACTGTTTCTTACTAATTTACCGTCTAACTAATGTTTTAATGCGTTTCTGAGTTTGGAAAATGTTGTTAAACTCCTCTTAGATTACTTGGAGCGGCATACATCCACTCCTCACTATATCTGAGGCCAAACTGACCAACATGATAGTTCCCGAGGCAGTTTTTGCTTATCCAACACACTGAAGACAAAATATTAGATATTTCCATTCAGTAAAATGTATTATAAAAGTACCCCCGTAAATATACCCTCCATTTTCTGAAAACCCCCAAAACTCATATCCGTTTTCTTTTATTGTTCCCAAACTTACTAAACTTATTTTCACGACAAAAATAATGAACTACGCCGAACATGTATGAATTATAAATGTAAGACTTCCTGAGACACGATTAAAAGTTATCATTAACCAGTGAGAAAAAGTTGGATAAAAGGCATCTCAGTGTAGAATGCCATTGCAAGGGCTTCCTCTTCTGTCAAGTCCAGCTTAAAGACGAGTTTCTGTTCTTATTACGATAATAAATGCTGACGTAATCAATTACGTCATGGGCCGCTATTATCAAAGGTAAATGAATGCTTATGAATCTAAAATACAATTAATAGTTGAATACTATTTATATGTGTCTGTATTTGCGTCAAACATACGACGTCACTACACTTTCCTGTAACCTTACACCCAGGCGTTCCCCCACCTCTACACTCATTATTACCAAATGTACAGTGTACCCCTGTATACTCAGTATTACCACATGTACAGTGTACCCCTGTATACTCAGTATTACCACATGTACAGTGTACCCCTGTATACTCAGTGTTGCTGAGGCGTGTCCCTGTATATCAAGTGTTACCAAGGCAGGAACGCACGTTCCCTCGTATATTCTGACGTTACCAAGAGAGACAGACGTAACGCTGTACACTGAGGTGTTGTACATGAGGATGTGTCAGTGATATGAGAAAGGAACAGTTTGATGAGGGAAAAAAATGAGGTATAGGACTGGGAAGTATTTCACCTGCTGACTAATGAGTTACACACAAGTTTTAATTACTCTCTCGCTGATCAGAGTGTAGGATTGGCTTCCATGTTCGTGTTGGTCCAGGATGGGGAATTGATGATTCTCTCTCTCTCTCTCTCTCTCTCTCTCTCTCTCTCTCTCTCTCTCTCTCTCTCTCTCTCTCTCTCTCTCTCTCTCATCAAATATTCACTGATACAAAATAATTCCTTTCATTACCTCCATGGATAGCAGACACAGTTAGGTGGATCACCTTTTTCAATAAATGGACAGGTAAGGAAGCAGGTTAATGAATATGTGGGTAAATAGATGAATGAATTGGCGAAGTTTCTCCATTTACTATATATATAATCTACACAATTTCTCAACCGATGACATAGTTATTTAATGTCTTATGACCTGATGCTTTGTGTCGTAGAATATCACCTCATTTATCACTACACATTTATTAATAAATAATTGTCCAGATTTGTGTGTTATGAGTTAATATTTCTCATACACTTAACTTATCCTGTGGTCCTTGCTCACGTGTATTTATTTCCAGTCTTTATAGAATCATATTTTTTCTTCGTCTTTTATTATGTATAATATATTCTCGCTTGACTACTGGCGACCTTGATAAGGGACTTAACCAGAGTGCCTAAACTACCTTGTTAGGCTGGGGGCCTTAACTACCTTGTTAGCCCTGATGGCCTTAACCACCTTGTTAGCGATAATGACGCCATTCTCTGGCTCTTCCTGCCAGTGGACCGCACATATACTTCAACTTTCTTACACTTTACCAATCATGATCATATTTCTTTCCCTCCGTGTGGAAAACATTATATTTTTCCCTCGTTTCTTCTTCCATTTATTGTCACGTGAAATTATTGACCTCTGACCTTGGTTTAGTAAAGATGCGTTTGACCTGAAGCTTTGAACTGAGGTCAAAGGCCACTGAGTGACGATGGAGTGGAGTGAAGATGCGCTTGTCGAGGGTGTTGTGAACATGAGTTTCGTGTGGTCACCTTCAGCAGTGAACATGATGGTGAGTGATAGTGTGAAGGATAGACTCACTATATCCGCTCACATTACCAATTCTTGCTATGATTCTCACTCATGATATTCATTGTATTCATATTCATTGTCTGCATGATATTCAGTATATTCATCGCTCACGAAGATTGAAAACATATAAAATTAATATATTCTGTATCACTGTGATCTAATTAATTCTAAATATTGTTGAATCGGTCTTCAGATAATTCTAAAATGATATAAAAAAGACAAGAACAGAATAAGGACAAAATCTTTTGTTACAGTGGTGCCAATTGTGGGGGTACAGTGTTGCCAGAAGCTTGTTAACCTCCGAGGTTGTGTTGTGTAAAATTTCTGATTTTGAATAAATTGATTTACGGCCACCGTGTGTTTTTTTTCTTCTTTTTTAGGAAATATAGACCGATTCACTTTACCCTTTACTTCCCTTCCGTAACTTGAGAGATTTTCGATACATGTGAACAGGTCGGTTTTCACACGTCCTAATGGACGGTGTGTGTGTGTGTGTGTGTGTGTGTGTGTGTGTGTGTGTGTGTGTAGTTGGCTATTTGTGACTACCTATTTGTGCTATACGATGCGGGAGTTCTACACACGTGGGGTCCCATCTTTTGTACTTTATCAGCACACGTCATTCTTAGACTAGTTTAGTACTGTCTGCATTTGGAGTTTCTCCCCGTATACCACCTAAATACCTCTACATCTTTTCCAAAAAGTGTTTTGTATAATACGTCACTGTGGCCTCTGGTTATTCTGTCTTTCCATGTAAGTGAGAACTGTGTACTGTTTACCTGGCTAAGATTTGTTATATATATATATATATATATATATATATATATATATATATATATATATATATATATATATATATATATATATATATATATATATGTCTATGTGTGTATATGTGCGTGTGTGGACGTGCATGTATATACATGTGTATGGGGGTGGGTTGGGCCATTTCTTTCGTCTGTTTCCTTGACCTACCTCGCTAACGCGGGAGACAGCGACAAAGCAAAATAATTAATAAATAAAATATATACATACATATATATATATATGTCTTATAACTGCATGAAACGCCGAATGCACTCGTATGAATAAGAATTTAGTGCAAGGATAGACTCCGGTTCCTATAAACACGAGTGTGTTGACATTAATCACAGCTCAACAAGTGCCCCGTTTTCTATTTGGTAAGCTCCAGAAATTCCAATTAGTGAGTAAATGACTTTGCTAATTGTTGAAGTATTTTTCAGGGGAAAATTTTAGTTGGCTCCTGGAATTAGGTGGCGTCATTTTTTTTCTATAATTTTTCTCTGAATTACGGATATACTTAGTCATACATATATGCTTATATCTATCTATATATCTATCAGTGGATTGAATCAAGGCATGTGAAGCGTCTGGGGTAAACCATGGAAAGCTGTGTAGGTATGTATATTTGCGTGTGTGGACGTATGTATATACATGTGTATGGGGGGGGTTGGGCCATTTCTTTCGTCTGTTTCCTTGCGCTACCTCGCAAACGCGGGAGACAGCGACAAAGTATAATAAAAGAAAAAATATATATCTATCTACCTATATAGCTCCCTCAGTCTATCCACTGTTCCACCTTGTCATAGGAGTGCCAGGAACACACTAACAATGGCCTCATCCACTCTCCACCTGTCATGGAACGTACTGAAACCCAACCTAACCATCTATAGCTAAGCCCCACAGACGACTCTCCTGTAGTTTACCTAAATCACTTCATACGACCTTAGTTGGCCCGCTGTCAGTATAGATCGCCCCCCTTATACAACAGCGATCCACTTTATTCTATCCCATGCACGCCTCTCACCTTCCTGAATGTTGTGGCCCCGTTACCCCTAAGATTCCTTCACTTCATCCTTTCATCTTCTCTGTCTCAATCTCTCTCTCTCTCTCTCTCTCTCTCTCTCTCTCTCTCTCTCTCTCTCTCTCTCTCTCTCTCTCTCTCCCTCCAGTTAGTCAGTCTTTCTACGCTTATCCTCTCCATATGTCCAAAGCACATCGACACAACCTGGTCTACAAAGAGATTAAACAGCCACAGTGACATAACACATCCTTGACGGTCATACACATACACACACACACACACACACACACACACACACACACACACACAGAGTTCATGCACCCATCAAAGGGAATCATTTTGAGAGCAAATGCGTCTGGCAAGTGGAAATTGGTTGGAACATATACACATCAGAAAAATCCTTTTCATCATTCACTGGAAAATGTTGTGAGTTTGTATCACACGCTTGAAAGTCTTTCGCTTATTTCTTATCATCAATGAGCAGGTTAACACCTCAACCACGACGGTACGACCCTTGAGCCAGACGGTACGACCCTTAAGCACGACGGTGTGACTTGCTCACGACCCCTGAGTATAATGGCTTGAGCTATGACTTGACCCGAGGGTCGTACCCTCGTGTTCAAAGGTCGTGCCACCGTCATGAACGTGCTCAAGGGTCGTACTGTCCAACTCATGCGCTTTAAATCTCACACGTCAGAAAACGGAGCGTCGTGAACATTTGTTCTCGAGAGAACAATGAAAACAGAATAACCGAATCCTAGCGAAACCATAAACAACCAAGAGTAAATATCTGGAACACGATATGAGAGAGAGAGAGAGAGAGAGAGAGAGAGAGAGAGAGAGAGAGAGAGAGAGAGAGAGAGAGAGAGAGAGAGAGAGAGAGAGAGAGAGAGAGAGAGAGAGAGAGAGAGAGAGGTTTAATTTGCATATTGGCAGTTTCACTGTGTTTCATATCAGACAAAGAGGCAGTTTAGTCGCTACAGGATTTACCCTGACCTTTCCTGGAACTACAGTTATCTGTGTAGTCAATATGATGTATCTTTAGAACGTATTCTATCTAGATATTAATCATTTCTCTGTATTATCTCTAACTCAAGTCTATAAATCATCAACTTCTAACACGGTAAGTCTTATAGATTCTGGATGCAAACCAGCGCTTGGGGGCTGGGAGCGTGTTATCACTGTTATAGCCTGGGTGTGATCTTGTACTGCAGGAAAATGTATTTACTGTTGATGAAAAGAAATAACTTGAGGTTGGATGTGGGCGAATGAGGCCATTCTTCGTCTGGTCCAGGCGCTATCTTGCTAACACAGGAACTAGCGAAGGATGTGTGTGTGTATATATCTATGTATATATATATATATATATATATATATATATATATATATATATATATATATATATACACACACACACACACCGAGGAGCGTTAATTGTTAAGCACGACGGTACGACCCTTGAGTACGACGGTACGACTCCCTGAGTGCGACCCTTGTGTACGATGATACGACCCTTGTGTACGACGGTACGACCCTTGAGTACGATGGTGCGACCCTTGAGTACGGTGATACGACCCTTGAGTACGATGGTGCGACCCTTGAGTACGGTGATACGACCCTTGAGTACGATGGTGCGACCCTTGAGTACAACGGTACGACCCTTGGGTTTAAATGCATGATTTACTTCAATTATTGCAATTACTTTATCCATCCGTTTTCTGTTGCCTCTCACTCTTTCTTATGAAGTACTTAAACTGCATTAAATATTTTGGTCTACAACTTCCCTCTAGTGTAAATAAAAAAGCTTCATCTTCTACTGAAACAAACGATTTAAAATTTTCTCTCCACTGCTTACTTGTCGTGAACGCGTTGGACTGTCAGTGCCTCGCGTTTTCTTCGACATTATCATATTGTAAACGACACAACAATGGTTTGAAGACATGGTTGAGGTAGGACGCTGCTCCAGTGTAATGGCCTTCCTCCCTGTCTCTAATCCCCGCTCCCAAATTCTTTCGCTCTTGAAACATCCCTTCTTTTCATTCTCTCTCTCTCTCTCTCTCTCTCTCTCTCTCTCTCTCTCTCTCTCTCTCTCTCTCTCTCTCTCTCTCCCCTCTTACTCTGAACTCAGAGAAAGTCAATAATATCCTATTTTTGGGGATGATTTAACGAGTGTGCATAATCGTCAGGGTTTAACAAGTGTTATACCTTCCTTACGATAGATTTATGCTGCTCATTTCTTTGGGTCTGAATATAATGAAATAAATTCATTGCGACCTGTCACTTTACGGCAACTTCTCCCGCCTTAACCAATGAGAGGTCGTCGCCCGTCAGTGTTGCCACTTAACGAATATTTTCCAGGCTCATCTTGGTACGAATACATGGAAGACTCGAATATTCTTTCCTTTTATGTGTGTGTGTGTGTGTGTGTGTGTGTGTGTGTGTGTGTGTGTGTGTGTGGTACGCGGAGGGAGTTTGACACCCGCGTTGCTTCGTCTCTTAACCTTGTACGTACACATGTACTACTTCTTTACTCCTACGTGTGTACACACCCCCAGGGGAATACACCCTAGCCTAAGCCAGGTGCGTCTTTATCAACCAACCTCGAAGCTAACAGCAGCTGGGTTGGATGAGGGCTGACTGTCATGCCCAGGATTCGAACTCAAGTGGGCCCGCCCTGACTCGTTGTCAGTAGCACATATATATCTCTGAGATTCCATAAATAATCGTTTACTACATTGACTAGAAGACAACGTTGAGCCCAGTAACTTGGAAATAAGGCATTTATTTCTCGCCAATAATTCACATGTTATAAATAAGCTGAAGAGAGTAGAAGCACAAGAGAATAAACTAATTATCAGAATCTAATAATTAAAAAGTTTCCTCTCCATTCCTTCCCTGACGAAAGGAATAAGAATATTTCTATTCTTTTAAACAACTCAGAGAGAGATATTCTTCCTGGCAAGTCTTGTCAAACTAAAGTTTTGGACCTCAAAAGAAGCATCAGCAATTTAGTTCTTGTCAGACAACTAATTAACATACGTCTCTCCTTTTATGTTATAACTTTCAGATATTTCAGGTCAGACGTCTGAGGGCGAGACATATAGCCTTGGTAACTGTCACCTTTAGGCAACGTCTTCCGCCTCGACCAATCACAGGCTGTCACCCACACCTGTTGTCAGTTAGGTATATTCCTGGTTCACTTTTACGGAACGACCCTTGTATGTAATCATCCATTTATGCTGAGGGGGGGGGGGGGAGATCCTACACCCGTGGGGGCCCCATCTCTTCAATCTTTCTTTATTGTAATACAACTTCTTAATCGTCTGTATACTGTTTATATTGCCAGTCTCATCCTATAATTAATTCAATTCGTCCATCATTATGATACTATTAAAGTGCTTGTTTTGAATTTTCTAATTAGCTTCTCTTTAACTGTGTGTGTGTGTGTGTGTGTGTGTGTGTGTGTGTGTGTGTGTGTGTGTGTGTGTGTGTGTGCTCATAGCTGATTAGATAAAATATCTTTGCCCTTATCTTCACTATCGTATTACATACACCAGATTATATTTCATATTTCAGAATACACTGTTTGAGAACTAGGAAAATATAATTGAAAAGTGACTTCTTTTTTATTCTGCCTCTATTATTGACTGTTTACTGTGCAGCCTTTCTGAAAGTGAGTTCACCCAGTTGCCCAAAACACTGAAACTCCTGAAAAAAACATATTTACTTACAAAATCAGGTCAAGACAGAACCAAGGTTGTCACACTGGTAGTGTAGTGTAGTGGCTCGTAGGTGTAAGGTGACCACAAAATGTATAAGTACAACAATGACCAGAGTGTGTCTGGCGTGAGTCCAGGACAATATTGGTTTACCTTCAGTACAACAGTAATTCTTCCTGGATGTATTACTACAGAATATCAATAAAATATTTATAGGAGAAATATGATTTAAATGATAATATTCTCAAACATATCCATCTAAATTGTTTACACACACACACACACACACACACACACACACACACACACACACACACACACATAAATATATATTGCAACGACAACCATTTCCATCATGCAAATGAGTCTGAGACCCGGAATCAGCTTTGCATGACGTGACAACCAGATATTCCAAAGATTTGCTTTTAACTGTAAATTCTGGTGTGGTCCTGAATGTGAATGGAGACAGAGGAGCTATGTGTGTGGTGTGTGTGTGTGTGTGTGTGCAGCGAGACCGGTGGTGGCCAGCAGGGATGATAGCCAGCAAGGATGGTGGCCAGCAGGGATGGTATAGCCAGAAGGGATGGTAGCCAGTAGGGATGGTGGCCAGTAGGGATGGTGGCCAGCAGGGATGATAGCCAGCAGGGATGGTGGCCAGTAGGGATGGTGGCCAGCAAGGATGGTGGCTAGTAGGGATGGTGGCTACCAGGGATGGTGGCCAGTAGGGATGGTGGCCAGTAGGGATGGTGGCCAGTAGGGATGGTGGCCAGCAGGGATGGTGGCCAGTAGGGATGGTGGCCAGCAGGGATGGTGGCCAGTAGGGATGGTGGCCAGTAGGGATGGTGGCCAGTAGGGATGGTGGCCAGTAGGGATGGTGGCCAGCAGGGATGGTGGCCAGTAGGGATGGTGGCCAGTAGGGATGGTGGCCAGTAGGGATGGTGGCCAGCAGGGATGGTGGCCAGTAGGGATGGTGGCCAGTAGGGATGGTGGCCAGTAGGGATGGTGGCCAGTAGGGATGGTGGCCAGTAGGGATGGTGGCCAGTAGGGATGGTGGCCAGTAGGGATGGTGGCCAGTAGGGATGGTGGCCAGTAGGGATGGTGGCCAGTAGGGATGGTGGCCAGTAGGGATGGTGGCCAGTAGGGATGGTGGCCAGCAGGGATGGTGGCCAGTAGGGATGGTGGCCAGCAGGGATGGTGGCCAGTAGGGATGGTGGCCAGTAGGGATGGTGGCCAGTAGGGATGGTGGCCAGTAGGGATGGTGGCCAGTAGGGATGGTGGCCAGTAGGGATGGTGGCCAGTAGGGATGGTGGCCAGCAGGGATGGTGGCCAGTAGGGATGGTGGCCAGTAGGGATGGTGGCCAGTAGGGATGGTGGCCAGTAGGGATGGTGGCCAGTAGGGATGGTGGCCAGTAGGGATGGTGGCCAGTAGGGATGGTGGCCAGTAGGGATGGTGGCCAGCAGGGATGGTGGCCAGTAGGGATGGTGGCCAGTAGGGATGGTGGCCAGCAGGGATGGTTGTGTTTGGTATATATCTCGAGCGGCAAACTGAGGTGAGTGGCTATAACACATCCATGTCTTGGGTGACAAGCGGAGCAAGTCTGTGATACTGGATGTTATTTCTATTGAACAAATTTACAAAAAAAATTCTCAATGAGGAATTTTATTACCGTAAATTTTCAGTTTTTCTTTTCTTTTTTTTACGTTAATGTTTGTGGTAATGAAGGCTTGCCTCATCAGTTCACCGGAGTAAGATTTAAATATCTGACGTTTATATCTTACTTTCGCTTGTCAGTTTATAGTCTTTTTACACATACAGACACACACACACACACACACACACACACACACGTAAGAATATTTGTACCACAAAAAGTGATTCAAGAAAATATCCGTGTGGCAACAGGTGCGGGTGACAGCCTGTGATTGGTCGAGGAAGAGGACGCTGCTCGGAGATGACAGTTCGCCGATAATTTATTCCCGTCCACTGAGACCATGGGTGGGTGGGGGTGGGTGGGGTGGGTGGGGGTGGGTGGGGGTGGGGGTGGGTTAACAAGCACTGGGCATCCACCTTTGTAAAAGAAAACGTCAGACGTGACTAAGTAATTAAGTAAAATGATGAACTTAATTCTTTTTTTTTGACGGCAGAAGCGTCATATGATGACGCTTACTGTACAGGGAAATGATGGTATTAATTTGCAGAAAAAAAATGAAATGAAATCATAGAAGCGAGAAGGATTTTGTTATCAAATACAGTAATGAAATTTCACAACTGGGGTACGTCGGTACAACCTGCTGTACGTCGGTACGACCCTTGAGCGTGGCGGTACGACCTCGGAAGACGACAGCACGACCCTGAAGCATGTATCGTCTTACCCCAGGTACGAGCCACACGACCAGTCATGTCTATACACTGAGGTAAGAACAATTTTGCTCATAAAACTCACAAACGTTCCACTCTGGCAACGTGATACACACACACACACGAGTGATGAGGCATGGCTACATTTAATAGTATAACGTTACTGTAATATTGTATTCTTCATACTTAGCATTGTGGCCCATCAGTAAACTAGTCCCTCAGTGTACAGAAACTTGATATATGTGTGAAACAACTCAAGTTTCACTTATATAAGACTCTACAGTAGGTTCACATGGCTTCAGGCAAGACCTCATAACTCTACGGTCGTCCACGTTCACATTTCACATACGCTGGTGGAACTCTACGGAGAGCGCGACCCACGTTACACTAACCATTGACCCAATATTTTATTACGATCGTTTCA
Source organism: Panulirus ornatus (assembly GCF_036320965.1). Lineage (NCBI taxonomy): Eukaryota > Metazoa > Arthropoda > Malacostraca > Decapoda > Palinuridae > Panulirus > Panulirus ornatus. The sequence goes on from NC_092234.1 coordinate 3,992,980, forward strand.
ACCCGTTTCACCTACTCTATCTAAAGCTTGTGTTGATTAAGCAATAAGAGTGTCCCAATTCATCGATGGGATATCCCCATGATAATAGATTTATGGTTAAATTATAAGGAAGGATAGCGTAAAAATGAAAGGAATTCATGATTAAACAAAGGAATCTTCTGGTTAGATTGTATACTATGTGTGTGTGTGTGTGTGTGTGTGTGTGCGCGCGTGTGTGATATGTTGAACATACATATTTCTCCGTCATATGGAACGGGAATCTAGCCCTTCTTGAGACCGACCATAGAGTTCATTATACCCTGCCTCTCTCTCTCTCTCTCTCTCTCTCTCTCTCTCTCTCTCTCTCTCTCTCTCTCTCTCTCTCTCTCTCTCTCTCTCTCACCCTCACAAACAGAGGTTTTTCTTCCCTGTGTGTTGTTGCCTCCAGGTAACGTGTCACATGAACATTATAATTATGTTTGAACGAGAGGAAGGCTTTCATCCCGTCACGCTGTCTGTCTGTCTGTCTGTCTATCTGGTCTTGTGGGAGACGAGTGTGGGGCGGGGGGGGGGTGGTGGGGGGCGGGGGTGATGATAATGCTCACTGCAGAAAGATGGGAGAAGAATATAAAGAAATTTTCATTTACACAGACTATTTTGGAGAGAGAGAGAGAGAGAGAGAGAGAGAGAGAGAGAGAGAGAGAGAGAGAGAGAGAGAGAGAGAGAGAGAGAGAGAGAGAGAGAGAGAGAGAGAGAAAGAGAGAGAGAGAGAGATAACCATAAGAATGAATGGAAAGTTTATCTCTCAAGTCACTTCTCCTTAGCGTCATATCCTCAGCGGTGAGCTGAGAGGGAAAAGCTAACATCTGATACACATCGAAGTCGAGAGAGAGAGAAAAAAATCGAAATCATAAAGAAATTTGAATGACTTGTGTTGGTAAACATGTAATGGCGTCAACAACTTGGCAGCTTATATAAAGTCCACGTTTTTGTTTACCTCGCCTTAAGGAAGTCCCTCCTCTATTAGTAATCAACTTCCATCCAGTATTCTTCTCCATGATAACATTACCTTACATAAAGGTACATTGTTCTGTGTTTGCCGAAGGGTCTAGCTCGCTCCCCGAGTGAGAGTGGGAGAGGAGAGCATGGGAGAGGAGAGTATGGGAGAGGAGGGAATGGAAGAGGAGCGAATGGGAGAAGAGGGAATGGGAGAGGAGGGAATGAGAGAGGAGGGAATGGGAGAGGAGAAACGAGTGTCAAAAACCCAGGGTTGGTTCTTATTTGCAGTGTTACCAGATACCCAGCAGCCATAGACCCCTCTGTTTATCACACAGTGTGCCAGACTCTATGTATATCGCACGTGCATAGGTGTATGACTAAGTATACATAAACTGGTGTATGATTAGGTATGCGTAGGACGATGTATGGCTGAATATGTATTAGCCGGTGTATGGCTAGGTATACATAAGCCGGAGTATGGATGAATATGCATAGGCCGTTGTATGGCTAGATATACATAAGCCAGTGTATAGCGCTATACATGGCTAAACTAGTGTCTGGATGTAAACAGAGTTTGTGTACATTGCGTTGCTCAAACAAGTGTAACCTTTGACAGGAGGAGCAAGTGTCCATACCTACGTGTATACACTTCAAGATCCAAGTGGGGCTCTCGACCTTATGTCATTTACATGTAAAATATTCATCATTGTTCTCGAGGTGTAAATATTTACATGGCAGTCATACTGAGAAATCTCGTTTCATGTGACAACCTTGTTAGGTTGGCCATATTACCCCACATTTGTTCATCATGAATAATTGATCTTTAGAAATCTTATCAAAGGTGAAATGTTTGACCTGATCAATGAGATCCATCGTGACCCCCGGCCACCCAGGTCACCAGGAACCTGACCCCGTTCTATCTTGGGTCAACAAGTTAACAAACTCGTATTTAGTGACCTTTGACCCCTGGGGCGAGCAACAGGAGTCTAATACTAAAAGGAGTTTGATGCTGGAAGTAAAAAGTATATAATATAGAGAATACTTTGACTTACATCCAGCGTCCCGAAAGTATATTACATCGTTGAATCGTAACGTTATAAACACACTCAACTCATCCAGTTTGAGGTTAAGTGTGTGTGTGTGTGTGTGTGTGTGTGTGTGTGTGTGTGTGTGTGTGTGTGTGTGTGTGTGGTGGCGGCGGTGGTGGTGGTGGGGGGGGGGGGGGGTCAATATCCAGTTCTATTGAGGTCTATTGTTTGTAAGGGAGGGAGGGAGAGGGAGGGAGAGGGAGGGAGAGGGAGGGAGAGGGAGGGAGAGTATGAACCCCGTCAGGAGATAAGGTTGAGGACGGAGTCTGGCTTTGTGTAATGTAATTGGTGTGTTTAAAGCGACGGACGAAGTGCCCCCCACCCCCCCCCACCTCTCTCTCACTCCACTCTCTCTCTCTCTCTCTCTCTCTCTCTCTCTCTCTCTCTCTCTCTCTCTTTCTCTTCTAGAACAAAGAAGAGAGTGACACATGATAACATACACACACACACACACGGCAGCACTGACGGATACAAAGCAACATCTCAGATCTGAAGATCAATCATCAAGGAAGGTTACGCAATCCTAACCTTAGACGACATAATACCTGTGTACATACAGAGTATATACCTGTGTACATACAGAGTATATACCTGTGTACATACAGAGTATATACCTGTGTACATACAGAGTATATACCTGTGTACATACAGAGTATATACCTGTGTACATACAGAGTATATACCTGTGTACATACAGAGTACATACCTGTGTACATACAGAGTATATACCTGAGTACATACAAAGTCTATACCTGTGTGCATACTGAGCATATATGTGAACGTATATATGAATACTAGACGAGGAGTTTGGATACAAGGATTATTCACTGGAAGGCCTGGAATGACTACAGCACGTGGAGTGGCTACAGAAACAAGAAGCTTAAACGTCCAGTTGAAGACCAAATGAAAACTGAAAGAGATAATAGCACTGAGAGACAGACGATGCCAAGAACCACTAGATTATTCCACAAGATGTGTACGATATGCTCCGCTTAATGAGTCCGCTGGCTCGACGTGCCTTCAAGCTCTGCTTTGCTTTTCATCTCGGCTAACGACGGAGACGAGGGACGACTCCGGACACTAGTGAGTTTCCCTATTCAGAATCTGCTTTGATGCTGATGGCGACACCGGCTGGAATTATGTTCCTGCCAGGTAGAGCAAAATGGCCCACCTGACTATTGCGTCCAGCACATGACACAAACTCGCTCACCGCTTTCTTTTAACCTTCTTTTGTCTTTTTTTTACGTTCGTACCTAATTTCAGACCCGGTGTATTTACTACTCTCAACAGGACTAAGTCACTCTTAAGGAGGTCAGAGGTCAAAGTTCACCAATGTTCCAGTACACATTTGGCGTCTGGCAGCGAAATTAGGTTGCTTTGCTGCCTTGCTCCTGGTGCCAGTCTTTTACATGAATTATCATACGGCATTACACGTAACATAGCATTATATATATATATATATATATATATATATATATATATATATATATATATATATATATATATATATATATATATATATATATATATATATTTCATTTATCATTGTTTATCACTTCCCAAGAATCACGTATATTGCTGATCACACACAAATACACTTCCTTTACAGAAATACTTACATATCTATGTATACACACACATCTAAACGCACAGATATACACATAAACACAAACCCACTCATACAGACATACACATACACCCTCATAGACATACCTAATTGATACAATTCATCACATTAATTAATTTCCATTAATAAAACCAATCATTTAACAAATATCCTGCAGTATTCACAAATATCCTGCAGTATTCACAAATATCCTGCAGTATTCACAAATATCCTGCAGTATTCACAAATATCCTGCAGTGTTCTGTCTACACCGTAATCAGTGTCGCGATTGTAATCTATGTGATGGCCTGATGTCTCTGTGGTCATAATGATGTAATTAGGTTTATAATAGTCTTCCTATTGGAGATTATTAGATGGTGGGGGGGGGGAGGGATATGGGTTAATTATGATGATAGACTGGGTGAGGTTGTTTCCTGTCTTTGGCGAGAGAGAGAGAGAGAGAGAGAGAGAGAGAGAGAGAGAGAGAGAGAGAGAGAGAGAGAGAGAGAGAGAGAGAGAGAGAGTACTTCTGTATAAAAGTATCAGCATCCATCACTCTCCCTAAACTATTCTACTTCACATTAGAATTTCATTATCTGGAGGTTGTAGGTACGTTTCTCTTGCCCCCCCCCCCCCAAGTGTTTACAGTGGGGGGGGGGGAGATGTGGGGTTGAGTGGGATGGGGGTGGTGGTGGGGTGTGTGTGGGGGGTGAGGAAGACACTGTCAGAGGCATATGGTGTGTGGAGTACAGAGAGAGAAATATGGTGAGGAAGTATCGTGTGGTGAAAGGGATCCTGGGATTGAACTTACGTCTAATGACAAGAACCCCCCCCCCCCCCCCAAGAAACCTGCCATATCACAATATCAACAAATTTTTATCTTACTAACAAATCCATACTAATTCCCAAACACACACACCCACGTCTCTCCAAAATTCCTCCCCCCCCCCCCAGTTATGATTGTTATCATCTTTTTTTCCCCCCAACACCGCATTCCCAGTGGAGGTGGAAATCTCACAAATCTCAGTGGACTCCCGCCCAAAAATCTACCGTGGCGGGGGGGGCAAGACAGGCTCAGGCCACATGTGCGTCTGGCTGGGAACGGCAGTAATAAGAAATCTGGTGATACATGGCATCTCCAGTTGGCAATGGGGCCATTTGAATTTTCGTCAGTGAGAAATGATCACAATTTATCTTTATTTTTGTGTCTTTGGCCAAGGGTGAGCCTTGTGTCTGTCTGTCTTGTTTTTTATACGTACCTTTTCTATATACTCCCTTAACTTTATTTTTCTTCATCAAATTCAATCTAATTTCCAAACTATATATATATATATATATATATATATATATATATATAAACTACTGTCTGACTAATGTTTAATAAAAATTGAATAATTAGATTTCCCTCAAAAATGATATAATCAAGTTTTGTTTACGAGGCTTCTAATGTGTCGTTGCCCCATACAAGCCATCACACAGGAGTCTATGGGGAAATATTACCAAATTTACTTGAAACACTGAGTTACGATTTTATTCCAAAGTGGATCAGAATATCCGAAACGAAATGTATGGGGCTTTTAATGAGATATATCATCCAATTAAACCTGATTTAATTACCCCCCTCACATCTAATACTGCTACATTGTTCAACCCTATATTGACCCCAACCCTATACCCTCCCCCCCACATTGTACGAAAGTTCGTACGTAACGAAATGTAATCTGTAAACATACCAGGGGCGTAACTAGGGGAAATAGCGCCTACGGCAAGCACTGAAATTGCGCCCCTGGCTTGATTAGTAATATACATACAGTGAATGTATATAAGAATATATACATTGTAGGTATAAACTGTTGAAGAGTTAGGCCAAACTTAAATTGATATAAACTCCTAAAAGTCTTACTTCATCAAAATTGTGACGTAGAAGCGGTAATGCAACTGACAGTAGCAAAATATTACTATAGAGGAAAAGTAGGCGAGTTTCTTTTTTATCTCACAAAACCAAACCGTTAAAAATGTCCATCAGGAAGCACAGGTCAAAAACAAACCTGTCGAGTGGCGCCCCACTTTGAGTGGCGCCCAGGGCACCTGCCCTACCTGCCATACCCTACATACGCCACTGAAACATACGAAGGAAAATGACACGCATGGTAGCCATACTTGGTCAAGGGTCGTACTGTCGTGGTCAAGGGTCGTACTGTCGTGGTCAAGAGTCGTAGAGTCGTGATCTAGGGGTTAATTAACTCATCTACAGTGATATACGACTTAACAAAGTGTACCTGGCCTTCCGTGTCCATCTCCGCCGACCGACTTCTTTCGTAAAATACTTGCTGATTTTCTTTTCCTGTTCTTCTGTTCCTCTATGACTTCTAAAAGTCTGCTATGCTTCTATGTTCACTATCATATAGCTTCATGTTTAAAGGACGCTTCGCTATATGAGAAAATACGAAACACTTTGCACAAGTTTACTTCACTGAAACGACTTAAATCCTAATGTTTATTTTCTTGTGACAGAAAATGGGGGCAGCAAAATACACAATCAAAGAAAACTAATTTTTCGTAGATTGGAAATAGGAGTAACTATACTATTGTTTCATTTCTATACCTACGCATCTCTCTCACTCTCTTGTGTATGTCTGTATGTCTGAATATATGTCTTTCAGGCGAATGAGAGTAGGAAGGAGGCAATAAAACAGAAGACTAGGAGCCGGATCTCTGGCCAAAGACAGTTCAAGGTTTTACAGGAACATAAAATCACGTGTGTGGACGTATGTATATACATGTGTATGGGGGGGGGGGGGTTGGGCCATTTCTTTCGTCTGTTTCCTTGCGCTACCTCGCAAACGCGGGAGACAGCGACAAAGTATAATAAAAATTATAAAAAAAAAATCACGAGAAAAAGACTTGATGAAGAACTCGATATAGGTCTACAAGATTTCCGGACTCTTCCCGTACAGTCCGGTGGTTATGATCCCACAGAGTCATGGACTGTGCCCGCACAGTCCATTGGGTATGACCAAAAAGTTCCAGGGACGGGGTGGGACACATGGTGGGACTTGGAACTGGGATTACTGAGAACTGGGGAGGAAGCTGGGCCGGTGTGATGAGAGAGAGAGAGAGAGAGAGAGAGAGAGAGAGAGAGAGAGAGAGAGAGAGAGAGAGAGAGAGAGAGAGAGAGAGAGAGAGAGAGAGAGATCCCTACCGCCTTGCAACCATAACTTTTCATCAACTTCTCCACAAACTGCAATAGACTTGAGTTGAGCCGTCAACACATCTCTTGTGCTCCAGCGCCTGGGTTCGACAGCCAGAGACGGACGAGCCACGACAGTCATCCACGTCCACTGCCCTGGTGAGTGGAATCCTAAAGAGGCTGAAGAGATAAATGAGGCCGTAGCTCACGAGGGGAAAAAAATGGGAGACGTGTGTGAACAGTTGGAGTGAGAAAGGTCTCAGAAAGGTAGTGAGAAAGGAGGTATTACCTTGGACCTCATGGAGTGAGAAATGGGAACGTTTAGAAGTTGAAATCTTCCAGAAGTGAGAAAGATTATAGAGACATATTTATGTGAAGGAGGTGAGGCCTCCAACTGTGCGAAATAATGGGACATCATGAAATCCTGAGAAACAATGAGAAATGAGAGTTCTGAATCGTGAGGTTTAAAGACGACTTAGAACTGTTGAAGAGAGAGAGAGAGAGAGAGAGAGAGAGAGAGAGAGAGAGAGAGAGAGAGAGAGAGAGAGAGAGAGAGAGAGAGAGAGAGAGAGAGAGAGATCTGATAACAAAGGAAAAAAGAATAATTTCCGGACAAATGAATAATGAGAACTGAGAAATAAACAATGAGAATTTAATGAATGCGTAAGGGACTAATAGGTTCAAGGTATGATCCCACAGACTGCTGCACAGGTGGCCATAATGATCCTACAGGACTCCCGCCTCCTGACCTGCTGATATCCTACCATCACCAGATCCCAGGTCAGCTCGCACGTCACCGTGGCCCAAGGCTCCTACTGTTGTCTTAGTCCAGTTTGAGCCACCTGTCAATTTAGAACTGCTGTGTTATACTGGCCTCCTAGTCTGCTGTGTTATACTGGCCTCCTAGTCTGCTGTGTTATACTGGCCTCCTAGTCTGCTGTGTTATCCTGGCCTCCTAGTCTGCTGTGTTATACTGGCCTCCTAGTCTGCTGTGTTATACTGGCCTCCTAGTCTGCTGTGTTATACTGGCCTCCTAGTCTGCTGTGTTATACTGGCCTCCTAGTCTGCTGTGTTATCCTGGCCTCCTAGTCTGCTGTGTTATACTGGCCTCCTAGTCTGCTGTGTTATACTGACGACAAGGAATGTCTCCTAGTCTGAAATGGCCTGAGTTTGAGGATCTCAAATGACCTGAAGCTAATAGGATCTTGACTGGCGTGGGTCTGAAGGTCATAAATGGCTGGGGTTTGAAGTCATAAATGGCTCGGGTTTGAGGTCATAAATGGCCTGAGTTTGAGGGTCTTGCATGGCATAATTCTGAGGGTCTTAAACGGCAAAACCTTCAGGGTTTTCAACGGGCTGGATTCCGGGGTCGTCTGTCGTCGTATCTCATAAAAGGCAGGTATTAAGGTATTAAATTTCTAGTAGATTTCCCAGTCGTGCGGAGCTCCATTATTTTTCCTCGTCCTGGGGAATATATAAGAAGGCGTCATTTGTTTTCCCCAGGATGATGCACGCAAGGTGTTTGATGGGGAATTTATTTGGAGGATTATTGTTAGTTCAGCTTGTTGAATTGTTGTGTTTGTGATTGTATTATTGTGTTGCAGATGGGGTTTAGAGGGTATATATACATCGAGAGAGCGAGAGAGAGAGAGAGAGAGAGAGAGAGAGAGAGAGAGAGAGAGAGAGAGAGAGAGAGAGAGAGAGAGAGAGAGAGAGATGGTAGCTAATTCCACTACCCACCTCTGTCATAAAACCCACACTTTATCATGCCATAAAAATTCTGAAAAAGATAATAATCCTTGATCATGGTGATGAATATAAACATTTCCAGAATCCAGAGAACACGCAAAACAAGCCAAGCAGGAGGCCAATCAGGAGGCCAATCAGGAGGCCAAGCAGGAGGCCAATCAGGAGGCCAAGCAGGAGGCCAAGCAGGAGGCCAGTCAAGAGGCCAAGCAGGAGGCCAAGCAGGAGGCCAAGTATGGGACCGAGCAAGGGCTATTCAGTTCAAACAGGCTAAGCAGGAAGCCAAGCAGGGCAAGCAGGAGGCCAAGCAGGCACGTCCCCTCGCCAGCAGGGACTTAGTAAATTCTCTATCGATTGGAAATTCCTTAGAGGCTGCATCACACAGCTTCTTGACTCTCGCTCAGGAGGACCATCGTATTCCACTACATCTTTCTCTTCTCTCTCTCACTCTCTCTCTCACTCCACCATACACCTCCCTGCTCTCTCTCCTCACACTCTCAAGAGTCCTTCATCTTTCTCTCACTCCCTCTCTCTCCCTCCTTCCCTCTCTTCCCTTATCGTCCTTTGGGAAGGCCCTGGGCAAACATGGCAGAGAGAACGCTGATAATGTAATACGACCCTGGAGCCATTTTGGTTTAATCTAACTCGTTGGCGACAATGTAGAGTAAACAGCAGCTGCCAGAGGGTCAAAGGCAAGTCAGGGTCGTGCCGGAGGGCGGGAGGCAGAGAGAGAGAGAGAGAGAGAGAGAGAGAGAGAGAGAGAGAGAGAGAGAGAGAGAGAGAGAGAGAGAGAGAGAGAGAGAGAGAGAGAGAGAGAGAGAGAGAGAGAGAGAGAGAGAGATAGAGAGAGAGAGAGAGAGAGAGAGAGAGAGAGAGAGAGAGAGAGAGAGAGAGAGAGAGAGAGAGAGAGAGAGAGAGAGAGAGAGAGAGAGAGAGAGAGAGACGTGGATAAAGACATGAAACAAATGTTCTCTGATAACGAGGGAACGAGAGAAAAATATAGCAACTCTTATTTTCTTTTTGATTTGCGAAGAAGATGGAGTGCGGACTTGCCAGTAAGTGAAAGCAGAACATGAGAAGAAATACGAGAAGACGTAATTACTTAATGACGAGCAAACTGTTGGTGTTTGCTTCTTGCATCTTTATACCATTCCTGTGTCTCAGTTTACAGAATAACTCAGTGTTGGATAATGACTGTTATAAGTCAGAGGAAATAAATGTTTGGTAAGAAGTTGTATGATATTCATAAGAACCATAATTATGCAGACTGTTGCCTTAATGCTTTAAATACTATGAAACAGTCCTTGGGTATGAGAGGTTGGCTGGCCTTTGACCTCACCCATAAGGTCAGGTCAAATATGAATATATACATATTGCGTATGCATAAACGTACATACAGTCTTCACTAGACTAGCAAGACACCCATAAGGCCCCAAATCATATACCTTTACACAATGTTTTGGTATAATTTGCGTGAGGATAATTAGCATGTCTTTAATGGTAATTACAACTTCAGGCACACTTACCCTCATCAACATAATTACCCCAATTATCAGTGAAACTTTTGGGCTAAAACAACGGTTTGCATAATGACCCATTTCTTCTCAATGAGAAATACTTTGGGAGAAGAAAAAGTAATCCTTCCTGAAATAAAATGGCTGTATGAAATAGAATAACTGTATGAAATACAGTCACTGTATGGATTACAATGGTTGTATGAAATACAATGACCGAATGAAATGCATATGTACGTACTGCCCTGGATCTACATGTCAATATTTTTACCTTCCCACCATCAGTCATGGCCACCTGTCCTCAACTCCCTACTCTCACACAATTCCAGACAAAAAGAATTGGAAAATCTTCCAAACTTCTGAAAAAAAAAACTTATATGAATGTATCATCAACCTCTGATTTGAATTTTTGGACATTGCGTTGCACATGGGGAGGAAATCCCACTGAAATATGTGTAGATTCATCCTTAATGATTCTCGAGTACATGTGACCTGGTAGAAAAAGGGCGGCAAAGCAGATGGCGCCTCTCCATCCACCTCTCCCTCCGACTCAACAGGCGACAGGGAAACTGAGAAGGCATATCTGGTAGTCATGGAAGGAATATACTACGAAGGAAATTCTATGAAGAAGTACGAACGGAAAAGCAGTCCACCCTCACTATACAGTAGTGTCGAATCTGACACGATGAAAAAGGGCTGAAATTCAATTCAGAAACTTCAGATTTCTGCTTCGCCTTGAAACAAGACCATCTGATGTTAATAGACGTAATCAAAGTATTTCTCTAGACTTCCTTTGAAGGTATTGAAAGTTGCATAGCCTAGTCTTCTTATGTCGTGACCTATGGCGGTAGTAAGGGTGAAAACTCAAGGGAATAACATGTACAAGTCTCTTTAACATGTACAAGTGTCCTTAAAGGCGATGACTAGATGGAAGAACGTGCTCGTATCACCCTTGTTGATCTTAAATCCAGAGACAAAGCTTGCATCTCTCTCTCTCTCTCTCTCTCTCTCTCTCTCTCTCTCTCTCTCTCTCTCTCTCTCTCTCTTTCAGTGTCCAGGATCTTCCAGTGGTCCAGACCTAAGAGCGGGTCCAGCACTAAGAAGACCTTGGTGAAGTTAGAAATTTGCAAGTTTCTAACTTTTCTGTGAGGAGATTGTGTGACAGGTGGTGAGTTGTGTTGCTGGTAACGAAGCCTAACTGGCCAGATGAAATTATAACTTACGACCCAAAAGAAACTTTCGTCAAGATTTGCATAAAGATGATCAAGATCATTATCTTGTGTTTACTGAAGCAGGCTCAGTCAGGCACCATCCTGGCCAGTCGCCTCAAACTCCAACTTTCGTCCTGGGGGAAAAACAGGTTCCTCAAGGCCGCCATCTTGGATCTGTTTTCAGTAAACAAAGTTGAGGCTTCGTAATTTGTTTACATCACTAAAACCATGCAAGAGGTGGGATTATTTGGG